>NC_089749.1:58980580-58988080 GCF_040412425.1 Macrobrachium rosenbergii | reverse complement strand
GGACCAAATTCACTTTCCGGAAAATGTATTTTATGATACAATTACTATTTCCGTTCGAGTACTTCACTGATGGGTTTTTTTGAATGATTCACTATATAAACCACGACGATCGGAATTGGACACGATTAGTACATTACTTTGTGTATATGAAATGGGCTCCTGAGTCCTCGTCTTAGGATTCGTTATTGAACGACTTCTCGAACGCCGAACACGGTAAAATGGACTTATTAAAACTAAAATTGTGATTCGCTCTGCTCTCATCGCACCCTTTCTATATATTATTCTCACTACCTGTTATTATAACTATTCTCTTTACTGCTTATTATTATGCCTCGTTCTTTGTTTGGAAGATTGAAATGGAATTTAATATCTGACTTTTATCTTTATATTAATGTAATTTATAATTTCCTTTTCTCCAGATTCTTTCTATAAAATTTACTTTAGATTCTACGCAAGGTCGCCACTATTATATAATAATGGGTCTTGGATGATCATGTATTATTCAATTTATATAATTTTATATCTATAGACCAAGAATACACGTAATCTGCCACTTGAAGCCAAAAATTAACATCAAAGACAGTCGTTAATTAGCCAAATTCGCCAAACATAATTTTTCTTAACAAGAATATTTGAGATGAATTTATACATTTTCAAACGCTGGTTCTTCCAACATCGAACGCGAGGCATCAAAAGCATCGAGACTTAAAACTGTGTTGCCTTACTATTAAACCATGTTTTTACTGGAATAACGGGGTTGAAGCATCCAATATAATAATTTGGCAAATCTAGACTTCTCTTAACACATATACCATAAGTGGTTTGGGAAGAAAACAAAAAATGTGAAATAGAAGAAGATAAAAGAATGTGGAAGAGTTTTGAACAAAATTTTACCTTAGGACTTCGTTGTGCAGCCAACCACCGAAGAATGTCTGCTGGAGCTTCTTCATTCACTAATGGAATAATAGACAAAGAAAGGGAGAAGAGGCCCTTCCTCGGATGTGTGGTCTTTCTGAGCCAATCCAGTCTCTCTCAAGTTCCCTGACAAACACCTTTGGGTCAAGAACAGTCACCCCAGGTGATTGTTTTTGTCCATTCAAGAAAGGTAGGAAGGAAAAAAGGGACCTTTTGGAGTCCCTAAAAGGCTGATATGGGAACCTTCTGGGGAAAATGGCTAAATGCTACTTCCTCTTCAACTTCATTAAAGTTTGAACTGAAGATGCTTCAATCTTGACAACGTCTTTCCCGGTCTCAGTCATTGATATTATTTTCAATCAAAAGTTGATGGATCAGCAGTAATATTTGTAATCTATAGTAACAATATATAAAATATATATATATATCATTTGATATCATATATTCGTTAAAACTGCATAGAGAAATATATATATATATATTATATATATATATATATTGGTATATATATATATACGCTTATTTATATATATATATATATATATAAATATATATATATAACCAAGATTTTCATTTAAAATTGAAAATACTGGAACCATATATGATACCTATTAAGTTTCATAAAACTATCATATCGATAAATAATACTAAATGATAATTGATTATCAATTTTATTCAAGAGAGAAAGAAAACTGACTCAAGTCGACATTTTTAAAGATATCGATGGTCTCTCCTCTCTAAATCGCCCTTAGGATGAACAGCCCAACCATGTTTCTAAAAATATTTCCTACCAATCATAAACAACATTTAGATGGAGTCAAATGAATTGTATAAAACTTGTTGCGTGAATTTCAATAATTTATATGAATGGTTTCCAATTAGCCTAAGAAGAAGAATGTTAGCTTCATTCATAAAATCTTGGAACTTTTCCCAGATTAGAAGTCTCAATGAAATGCTTTGCTGAATTCAGGCGCATGCGCACAAAATGAGATCACAGCAGCCTTGTCTCTCAGCCTTCGTCGTCGAAGTCGCTAGAAAAGAGAATTCTTGGATCTATGGAAATCACAGTTATAATTGTTTACTCAAGTATTTCTCTCTTTCTCATTCCTCTGTAAATACATCATGTATACAATTTTTCCTATAATATATATATATATATATATATATATATATATATATATATATATATATATATATATATATATATATATATGTGTGTATGTGTATATATATATATATATATATATATATATATATATATATATATATATATATATATATATATATATATATATATATATATATATATATATAAATTATATATATGTATATATATATATGTATATATATATATAGTGTTTCTGTTATAGAAAGTGAATTTACGCCAATATATTCTAATAAAAAATCGAAAGCTGCAACAGAATTCGAATTGAAAATTGAGCTATAAAAAAGTTACATTAGAATATTCTGACAAAAACTGTAAAACTGTAACAGAACTCGAATTGGAAATTAAGCTATAAAAAAGTTACATCAAAATATTCTGACAAAAAATCGAAAACGACAGAATTCGAATTAAAAATGGAACTACAAAAAACAAACCAATTTACAGAAGAACGTACAATTTATAGGAAAAACAACTCATCGCGAGATAAATTAGAATTCTCCGGACTGACGATGAGAGAGAGAGAGAGAGAGAGAGAGAGAGAGAGAGAGAGAGAGAGAGAGAGAGAGAGAAACACTGATTTAAGCTGGGGCACCGTGAGATGGGTATGCAAATCACTGACATTACCAGAGAGCGGAATTCGCGTCGTTAATTGCCAGCGAAAAAGTTAAACATTTAATGTCCGGTTTACTTACACGTAACTGAATTTCTTTTTAGGGGAAAGCAATTAAAATGCTTATCTTCAGCATCTAGGGAGAGAGAGAGAGAGAGAGAGAGAGAGAGAGAGAGAGAGAGAGAGAGAGAGAGAGAGAGAGAGGATATAGCGGCAGTCGAATTTGCTGTGTTTTGCTTTAGTGTTATTTTTTTGTAGCTTTTGTTTTTAATAAGTTTGTGGGACCAGTTTGACAATTGGGAAGAACCCTTTTTTTTTATTGTCTACTCCAGCTTATTGTCTTAACAGCTTAAAGTTTATGAGTATATATATAGATAGATAGATAGATAGATAGATAGATAGATAAATAGCTAACAAAAAAATTAAATATTTAAATAGATGATCGAACATAACATGGAGATGAGACATCCTGGCTGAGCACAGCACAACTCCCCGTGATTGTGAGAGTATTCTGAAGAGGCACTGGATGTATTATATAAAAAAAAAAGCATTTGAATACATGAAAAAAACTATGAAATATTAACGTGACTGAGAATTCTCCGGGAAGAGACTCTTGACGATGTGAGGAGGACAATAAAAATGTCTGTACAATGGAAAGCGACTTGAGTGAATGATTTTAATGGTAATGATATTATGATTTAGAGTCTCCTCAGGGGAACGGGGTCATATTTGAGGAAGGAAAAGGGAGGGAAAAGTAAGCTGAATATATAATGGTTATTTAGTATGGAAGGAAGTGTGACATACTCAATAACAACACACACACACACACACATTTACACATTTACACACACACACACACACACACACACACACACACACACACAATACCGATTGTATTACTAGCGTATCTAAACTTTCTTCAAAGATAAACTTTCTCATGTTACAGGAGGAAATTATGCTTGGCCCTTTATCAGTGTTTCTTTGAGAGTGCTTTCGAAATCTAAGGCAGAGGGTTTTAGTTTTAAAAATAAATCGCTAGGGAAGAAGATAAAAAGTCGTACTTCAGAAATCAGAAGCGGAGACCTTGAGAAGCGCAATTAAGATTCAGATAGAGAGCTGACAAAAAAAAAAAAAAAAAACTGTTAACTGAGCTTCCCGATTAAGAATGTCGTTTTCCCATTCAGTGTTGACAAGTTTTTATTTTCGATTCTCTACACAAAAACCTCCCGAAATGGCCGTCGCTTTCTGCACTCGTGATACCTTGTGAGAGGCAAGGTTGAGCATGACTGAACATTCACATTGCTTCGGCCGCTTTCTTATTATAAATGATGGCTCAGTGCTAAATTTGAGATTGTAAAATTAATGCTAAAACAAAAACACTGCTAAAACTGCATTGCCAGTTTAGGACAAAATCTATTAAATTAAAACATGACTCTGTGTGTGTGTGTGTGTGTGTTTGCCTAATGCTAAAACAAAAAGTGTTGCTAAAAAAGGAATAAACCAGTTTAGAGACAAAATCTATTAAAAGTATTAAAAATTACCGTGTGTGTGTGAATGTATGTTTGCCTATTATACGTATAAACCCGAAAGTGTTGGCATGGAAAAGGAATAACGTTTTTGAGTGACGTGTTTAATATACAAAAAGTATTTGAGAGCAAGGGAAAAGGCTTTAATTACTGTACAGTGTGAGTGATAGTACTTTTATGAACGTGCTTGTGTGTGTGTGTGTGTGTGTGTGTATGTATTTGAATGTATTAAAAAGTTGCTAGCGTCAAGTGTGTAATATTTCAGGAATATTTGTAGTATTCCATGCATATGAAATGCTATTTACCCAACGATATGTTTTAGAACACGAGTATAAGTGACTGGTCATTCAAGTTGTAATTTTTCCCAACGCTAAACAAAAGGCGTTCTTTAGAAAATTCAAGCCAGCTGGTCATATAAATTGTAATTTTTCTTAATATGAGCAGATACACAACGCTAAACAAGAGTGGTTTCTTTCATCTGAGCGATGGAAAAAGAAGATCGAGCGATGATATTCGGTTTTTAGCAAAGTGGCCCGAGAACAGCCGAATAAGATCGTATATTTCCAACAGTTAGAAAACCCTTCAACCCTTTATGCGAAAAGTTTGCTCATTCGTCTTTACAGTCGGAATAATTTATGTCGATGGAGATTTAAAACTCTCTTCCAGAACGAGAGAGAAATGCGGCGAGTTGCTGCTGTCGGCTTCAGCCAGGCTTCCAAATCTGCAAACAGATGCCTCCGAAGTACTTTAAGCTTTTGAAGCAAAAATTATTTGTTCTTCAAGATCTTGAAATATGTTCAAGTCACGGCCTTAGAGCTACAGTTTTTTTATTTACTTATTGTTAACCATATTTAGATTGAAAGATACCAAGATTACAAAAATATTAGAAAAGTGAAATTTGTTGTAACTGGAATTTTTTTAGAATAATATAAATTCAAAATTATAATAATTGCATAAGTATCAGGATTGTAATAACACATTAATATGAATATCAAATTTAAAAAATATGGTTATGAATGTAAAATAGAAAGCTTATAAATATCAGTACAAAATATTGTGTTAATAGATATAAATAAAAAATAAGAAATATTAATTGTTAAAATATAAAATTTGTCAACAAAATTCTAGAAATAAGTACCACTCAGAGCCGATTATATGACAGAGCATGATTAAGATTATATCTGATTCATTCACACTCATAGATGAATTTTATTTCGTTCCATTGTAAAACTATACAAAAGGCAGAGATTTACCCTTCCCGTTTTAATCCTTAACCGCGGAATGGAAGCAGTGAATAATGAATAATGAATACCTATTTATGCAGGGTGGCCAAAGCGCCATTATGCTAAGCAGGTACTCAGTGGGTTTTGCGCCTTCCCAAGACTGAGACGCCTTCCCGAGGAAGGAATGACGGCTGGTCCCAAGAGCTTCTTCTGTGCTGGATCGTGAAAGAAGTTGACTCCTAAATAGCTGAATGAAGTGTTCAGTAGTTAATTTAGTTTTAAAAGATGTGAATATAGAATGAGCTATATGTGCTATATCGTAATATATATATATATATATATATATATATATATATATATATATATATATATATATTTTTTTTTTTTTTTATTATTATTATTATTATCATTCAGAAGATGAACCCTATATCATATATATATATATATAGCAATTGACCTGAAATATATTTCCATATATATGCTTAAAAATACATAGATACATACTTCATACATCCCACAGGAAATCCTGTGAATGTTTTCTTCCTTTCAATTGACGATGGATATTTTCCACGGGATTTTTTTGTACTACTGGGTGGAACTTTTTTTCCTGTGGGATTTTCTCCTTTATATATATATATATATATATATATATATATATATATATATATATATATATATATATATATATATATATATATTATATTATATTAATATATATATATATATATATATATATATATATATATATATATATATTATTATCTTATAATCTCTCTCTCTCTCTCTCTCTCTCTCTCTATGTCATGTGTGTCTCTCTCTGTGTGTGAAGGAGATATGCTAAGTAATGTTATTATTAGGCCATTCCTTATTCACAGATAATAAAGAGTTATATCCGAATCTTTCCTAACACCATTCATGTTGATATACAGCGAATATTGACGAAATTGTGCATTATCATTCGGACTCCACCCCCCCCCACCTCCAGATTATCCTTCTTTTGCGATCTATTCCTCGTTCGAAGACTCCAAATCCCTCATAAATATATATGAACGGAACCTATTCAAAGGGCTTCTTGTGGATACGTAATTCGATCTGGTCTGGCAGTTTCCCTGAGGCTGTTGTGCAATTAGAACCTCGAAAGTTCAAGCGAAGATGCAATGCATTGCCATTGAAAAATACTTCACCTTGTTTTTTAATGAGTTATTTATATTTTCATTTATCTCTTTGATTATTTACTTGTTTGTATATTTACTTGTTTAGCTTTTTTGCTTTTCTAAAAACCGATCTCTTTTTCCTGTATTTCCTATTGCCTTCCGTTATTTCTTTCAAATGAACTCCATAACATTCTTTGGAAGCTTGAATTTCAATTCAGTGGCCCCTGTAGGCTTATTCCATAAGAATAGGGGTTTTCTCCTTCTGAATAATAATAATAATAATAATAATAATAATAATAATAATAATAATAATAATAATAATATAATAATAATTATAAAATACTCGCAGTATCATGAGTCTTGAAATGGAGAAACAAATCCACAGTTATGTACATGTACACATATATTTAAAGATACATTAGTACAGAAAGCTTTTCGAACAGGTTCCCGAAAGCTTTCTCTACAGATTTATCTTTAGATATATGTACATATACATAACTGTGGATTTGTTTCTCCAATAATAATAATAATAATAATAATAATAATAATAATAATAATAATAATAATAATAATAATAATATAAAATTCTGGTTGTAATGAGATGAGAAATAACATATTGTGCAGGTATTCCGCTAATAATAATAAACTGAAATGTGATAGGTATTTTTTATTGAAATTCGTGTGGTAAATATCTGAAATTTCCTATACACCGAATTTGTTGTACATGGTAGTTGTCTTTCACGTTTTGGGGTTAGTATTCCTGCTGCTCAAGTAGAACTTTCTAAATTTTTATTGAAATACATATTCAATTCCAGGTGGAACTTTCTAAATTGAACTGTTCCTGCCGTAAGAGGTTTTCACATTTTGGGGTCATATTCCTGCCGTCAAGTGGAACTCACATTTTGGG
>NC_089749.1:58953080-58975580 GCF_040412425.1 Macrobrachium rosenbergii | reverse complement strand
GTAATTACCGAAGCGAAACGACAGTTAGAGTTTTATACCAGTTTGACCTTTCATTTGGCTAATTCGTTTTTCGGTCCTGAAAACATACATACATACATACATACATACATACATACATACATATATATATATATATATATATATATATATATATATATTGTATACACACACACACACACATATCATATATATATATATATATATATATATATATATATATATATATATATATATATATATATATATATGTTATGGTTTAGTTTTTCTTTGTATTGCGTTGCACCACATATGAACGACGTGTCTGTAGACTTCACTTGATAGTAACGCAGGGGACTCAGTAAGTTAGGTTGAAATTGTCTATTAATAATTTTTCATATATCAGGAAGGGGTAAGTATTCTCCGGGCACGGTTTTTCATAAGTTTTATTCTAACTCTACTATATCACACGGCCAGCCACCCTGGACTTAGAAATTTCTTGATGTTAAGAGAGAGGAGCGAGTGACACAATCCTACCCAATTTGGTTTTCAAGTAACTCTGGCTAAAAATTGATCAGAATGAACTCTGGACCTATGTTGAATAAAACTCCGCCTCCTTGAGGACGTCTACTTTACTCTTAATGGTTCAATCTTAACTCCCACTTTTGGCAAGGACAAATCAGGTCAATTTTGCTGACCTTTTCACTTCTTAGTCTATCCTCTAACTCCTCCTTCCTTTCCCACATCTTGGAGGTTTGTTATGGTTAGTCTTCAATTTACTTGGTCCCATGACTCATCATTTTAAACTATCAACATCGTGTCTCTCTCTCTCTCTCTTTCATAATCCCTATCAGTGAATCTCATACTTATTCACTGCATAACATCACTCGGTCACCTACCTGCATTGACTACAATGCAAGTAGATAACCAACTCAACTTGACTATAGTCAATTACTTCAATGTCAATGATTTCTATTAACAAGCAATAACTGCAAGAAATATTATAATGCATCATAGTGCTAACACAAACAATATAAGCATGAATTTGAATATCAAATACTCAAACTAAATGCAGAAAATTATGGCAAAAAATAAAAATGTCATATCAAATGCCTATTACTCTCTGGTTATCAATCATAAATTGTAAAAATAAAAAAATCAATCATCAAATGTTCAAGTGCAAGTCAATGGTAAACGCTATCACTCTCTAGGAAGGATTCTGTCCATCATGTCCTTGATTATGGTAAGCTTATTCAGTATCAATTTCCTGACAATCATAAAAGAAATGAAAGCAAACAGTACCAAAAGAATGACATTTATGAATGACACAATAGGAGAAATCTCGGTCTTATATGTATGAAAGAAAGTATGAACCTCTTCTAGCTTTGTGAATGTCTCCAATTCCAGTTCTGAAAGTTGAAATTCGTTAATAACTGCAAACTGATGTACACTTTTACTGAAATTCAAACTGTATGTCGTGAAGACTGTAGGTTTGTAATACAAATTATGTAAAATAACCAATTCACAAGCAGATGAAAATGAGTGTACATTAATGAAAACTACTTCTGTTTTGTTTGACTTACAGTCAATCTTAGCATTCAATCTGTTTGCTGAGAACACAAAAATTTCATCATCAATGATTTGAGCCTTGAAAGTTTCTGTAAACGGTATATATTTACAATGGTTCTTACCATTCTTGTTGTTTACAAGATCATCTAAGCAATGAAGAGCACTCAATGGTTCATAGAAATTCACAATGTTACAAACATATACACCATCATTAAGCATGACACATTCCCTGAATTTATGTTCGGGAATTTCAGTCACTAGGAACGAATCATGCTGCAAGGCAAAGTGTCGAACTGTTCCTTCTAGTACAATGGACTTATTATCTACTACCATTGGGAATGGATAGACTGACATCAATGAATTGACGTCTGGATAGTTGAAATGGGATCACTAGTATGATTTGATTGGCTATCACTTTCACTGTGATCAGGCCATAATAGTCCACTATATTTTCTACTAGTGGCTTCAAGTGATTGTTCACAACACATTTCTGAATAATGGCTTCAATTTCACTAGGGTTATCAGAAAAGGCGACAGCAGGTTTTACCTGCCATCATAATTGCATTGAGTAATTCCTTGTATTCCAGAAGGAAATTACTTGTTTCTATGAGCAGTTGCTCCATCATTTCTGTTTGATGGATTTTAGCAATTTCTGATGAAACATTATGGAGGGCACTATTCACAAATTCTTTCAGCACTGTGATCATTTTCTGATTTTGATTGACATTTCCTATTACTTTATTATAGACAGTGCCCTGCTCAGAAGCCCAATTTTCAAGTTGTGCCACTCTTTCCTTTAGCCTTTCAACATTACCATCGGTCGCCACTCCAAAGAGATTATGTAAAGCGACGCCTATAAAGGGTATGAGTGATCGCTTTACTACTTTCCCTGGCATAACACTATCGATGTCCCTCTGCAACTTGAAGAGCATGTCGTACAAATTTCTATCTTGGACACTTGTAATCCTGCCTGTATCTGATTGCTCAGCTGGACTAACTGCTCTCTCTGATCGATAATGGAGTCCGTCTGGATCTTAACAATGGCTAGGTCCTGTATCATCTTACCTTGCCATGCTCCTTGATGATGGCTCCTTCCTTAGTTGTACAGAGTGAGTTCACAATTTGACTCACTGCCAACCACCATACAATCCATTTGCTGAAATAATGTTATTAAGCAGTAAAAATCTTATCAACTACATTTGTTTACCATTGCACTTGCCATTACCTTCTTCTCAAATTATACCTTGGGGTCATTGAAGATTCTATTTTATTATCTATCTTATCTTTATTGGACAAATCTTTTAACTGGGTAGACGACCAAGGTTCTGAATGAACTACTTTAATGTGGTTCCAATATACAATGGATTCTTTCAAGGTAATTTCATGCATTAACTTGAATTTATTCAACTTCAAAACTTCTAAAACTCTATATGGACCTCGAAATTTTGGTGATACTTTAATATTAGGTCCTTCAAGAACATGATTGAGTACATAAACTTGTTGTCCTACCTTTAACGAGGGTATGGTGGATCTGTTATTGTAATACTTACTAGATTTTTTATGTAACTCCTTTAATCTAGCCCTGGTGACTTTAAACGGTCTCATACGTACGTCTTGTCTTCCAAGCAATATAGTCCTCGTAGTTGTACGTACGTCTGGGTGGTGCGCATCATCCAAAAGTGAATTTGGCATTCTCTTTTGGTAGCCATACAATAGGAAATGAGGAGTTTCTCCTATTGATTCATTTACTGTGTTGTTTAGAGTAAATTGTATGTCTTCGAGAGTCAAGTCCCAGTCTTCAGTGCTAGGGGTTACCAATGTTTTCAGAACATCCTTTATCTTGCGATTTGTTCTTTCTACTGCTCCATTTGAGCTTGGCTTATATGCTGTTATTTGACATTTCTGTATTTCATAAATCACACAAATTCGTTAGAATGTCACTAGTAAATTCAGCAGCATTGTCTGAGAGCAAAACTTGAGGACATGAATGTCTGGTTATAATTCTAGACTTAAAGGCTTCTGCCACCGTTGATGCTTCTCTGTTTCTAGTTGGAACAATTTCTACGTATCTGGTCAAATAGTCAATGAAAACTAAAATCTGTTTATTTCCTCTGATGGTGTTCGGGAATGGACCTAAGAAATCCATTGTGACTACTTGAAAAGGATTTAATTCTGAAGGATACATTTCCAGAGGAGCCTTGACGTTGACATTCCCCTTATGTATATTACATAGGGTACAATTCTGAACAAATCGAGTAGCATCTTCACTACATCGAGGCCAAAAATAGTTTCTAGTGATTGTTCTACATGTTTTCTTAATTCCAGGATGTCCTGATAACTTGTATGAATGGGTTAGTTCTAAAACGTCTTGTATTAGTGTATTAGGAATGTACAAACGTGAACAAGCATTTGGTTCGTCTGAAGTCTTGTACAATAACCCATCTATCAATTGAAACTCTGAATTTTTCTCACCTTGCAAGAGGTTACCAATTACTTCCTTTATTCTAGAATCCTTTTGTTGTTCTTGACGAACTTTGTCTAAATCTAAGTCTGTGATTTGACAACTGAAGGCGAAATTATGAGTGGTAATTTGTTTCTCGTTCTCTTCTTGTGATCTAGATAAGGCGTCAGCTAATGTGTTATATCTACCAGGTATGTATCTAAATTCTGGGGCAAATTCTAATACGCTAACGAACCATCTATTGAACTTCATATTATTGGTAAAAGCCCTTTTCTTGAAAAGATCACAAATGGGTTTATGATCTGTAAGAACATTAATTTTATGTCCTAGCAAAATGTGTCTAAATTTCTGTAATCCCCAGACTAATGCCAAACATTCCCTTTCTGTTGTACTGTAATTTCTTTCAGCTGCATTCAAAACTCTACTGGCATAGTATACAGTCCTCATCCTTGTTTTATCCTTTTGCATCAAGACGGCACCTAGTCCTGTACTTGAAGCATCACAGGCTAAGTAGAATTCCTTCTCGAAGTCTGGATAAACTAGATAGGATCTGTTATCAACATATCCTTTAGTGTTTTGAACGCTGCTTCCTGTTCATCTTTCCACTCATAGTTAGCATCTTTCCTAGTTAACTCAGTTAATGGTTTTGCTATGGTAGCAAATCCCTTTATGAAAGGTCGATAATACCCTACCATACCTAGGAATCTTCTTAGTGCCTTCAAATTTCTTGGGGCTGGATAGTCTACAATAGCCTTAATCTTTCCTTCTTGCATTTTCAAACCATGTTCACTGATAACATGTCCTAGATATTCTAGAGATTTCTTCAGAAACTGACATTTCTTAATTTTTACCTTTAAACCGGCCTTTCTGAGCCTATCTAATACTAATTCTATTGTCTTGAAATGACTCTCTACATCCTTACTAGCAATTATTACATCATCAAGATAAACCGATACGTCTTCAACATCTCCCAAGATTTGCAGCATTAAACGTACAAACGTTAAAGGAGCTGAAGTAAGACCAAACGGCATTACCTCAAATTGCAAATGTTCTTTGTGAGTACTGAATGCCGTGAGATGCTTGGATTCTTCATCGAGAGGAACTTGCCAATATCCACTCAGTAAATCGAGGCTAGAAAAACCTTGGCACCTCCTAATTGAGCTAACATGTCATTAATGACTGGCATTGGCATTCGATCAGGGATGGTGTGGGAATTCAATTTACGGTAATCAATTACCATCCTCCATGTACCGTCTTTCTTTGGAACTAGCAGTAAAGGTGAATTATAAGGTGACTTAGAAGGTATTACAACTCCATCTTCCTTCATCTCTTCAACCATCTCGTCTACAATGGGTCTTTGACTTATTGGAAGTTTGTAGTTAGGTATATAAAAAGGTCTAGCACCATCTTCTATGACTATTTTGTGCTGCAGGACATCTGTCCTTCCTAACTTATCTCCTGTTACTGCTACAACACTCCTATATTTCTCTAATATCTGTATTAACCTGTCCCTACAATGAGGAAAATCTGTATTATTTACTTCCCCTTCTAATTTAACTCTTGTGTCAGCTACAGAGACAAATGCTTTTTCACTTAGGGTTAGTAAAGGGTTAGTAATCACAATTCCCTTTACAGAATTCTATGCCGGCATGCAATTCTAGTCTCTTGTCAGAATAATTATACACATAAGTCGTACAATTTCCACCATTAAGTCTTACTAGGGAATTGTCCATTTTCACAAAGTCTGGTAAGTCTTCATTAACTAATAACACATCTGTATCACCTAGGTTTTTATCTGTTACAATTCTAAGACAAACCTTTGTCAGACCTTGTGGATGCAGTATAATGCTATTGTTTAATTTGAGTTTTACAAGATTATCATCGGCAGTACTAACTAAGCAGATCTCTTCTGCATTCTGTGCATCGGCAGTGTAACAGACATCAGTATCATCTGAACTTTCATCTTGTGGTATCACAGAACCTAGCTCTGTCATTTTTAGGTTGCCTAACAGCAACACCTCATTGAGATACTTCTCTTCCAGTATCTTCTCTTATTATTAAGTGACTACAATCTATTAGCGTGTCAGGATCGTCAGGTTGGGAAAAAGAACTAAGTTCTTCGGAGGTATCTACTTGTCGTGCACTTGAGTTATCAGGTTCATGCCTGCTATCTGAGAATTCCTCCTGAGTGGCTTCTAGGCTTTTAAAAGTAGTTTGTCTATCTTCTCCTATTTCTTCTATCATTGAATTTCTACTCACTGTCCTACCCAAGTTAGCATTAAATTCTATTTCTATCTGTTGGATGTCTACTTCTTCAGATGAGGCTGTCTCAGGTAAAGTGATCAAGTTTATCTGAAACTGTTCCTCTTCTTCAAGAGAGCAAACATTTCCTCTATCAATTTCCTTGATAGTTACTCTTCCATTGCTACAATCTAGTGTAATTCCACATCTTTTCATAGCCTGGAAGGAAAATAGAGCTTGAGCTGGAAAATATTTCTCTTCCAACACCACAAACTCTTCCCTATATTTCTTATTTAGAATTTCTATCTCTAAATTGACATTGCCTATAGCCCTTATTTGCTTTCCAGCGATCCCCTTTATGGTCCTATAGGATTCTCTCATTTGGGAAAGCTCACAACCTATAT
The DNA here is from genome assembly GCF_040412425.1 of Macrobrachium rosenbergii. Classification (NCBI taxonomy): domain Eukaryota; kingdom Metazoa; phylum Arthropoda; class Malacostraca; order Decapoda; family Palaemonidae; genus Macrobrachium; species Macrobrachium rosenbergii. Next base: position 58,968,929 of record NC_089749.1, on the reverse strand, counting down.
GTTTTATTAAAGTGCCTTTATCTATGATACTTACAGTACTGCCTGTATCCAACAATATGGAACTCAGTACACCTTCTAAGTGTACTTGTATGATAGGCAACTCTTCCTGACACGTATTAAAATTCTTTACAGAAAACACTATTTCATTACTTCAGTAATGTCTGTTGGGGACACATCCTTATTCACTGTCACTATTTCTCTCTGTAAGGATGGACCTTTCTGCTGCACTCTCTGTGATTGTCACTGAGAATCCCCTTGATTTGGGTTACTGGGGGGAGGTATTTTGATTATTAGGCTGAGTACTTTGGTTATTTTGAGACCCTGAGAATTTCCCTGTTTGTTGTACCAACAGTTTTGGATCAAATGTCCTGTCTTATTGCAATTCAGAACACCATTTGTTTCTTCTACAATTCTGGGTTGTATGGTTGTTATAACCACAATTTCCACAACTTTGTCTCTGCCTATTGAACTGTGGCCTATTATTCCTGAATTTTGGCCTTGACTAGCTCCCCTCTGTCCAGGAGTCCTGTTATTTCCACTGTTATTTCCATTAGTTCCAGTGGTATTCCCATTGTTACCTCTATTTGGCGGCCTACCTTGATTGTTTCTATTTGATTGATTAAATCTCCTATTGTTGTTCCCACCATTTCTATCAAACGAATTTCTATTTCCTGATACCTAGACCTAGCTTGCCCTGATTGGTTTCTATTGGACTGATTGCTATTATTTCTTGGGTTTCCACTAGCTACGGTTCCCGTAAAATCTGCACTACTACTTGATGAATTCTGTTTTACTTTCCTTTCTATGTACATCAAAGTTTGTACAATTCCATCATTTGGCTTCCTATCACAGTACTTCTTTAAGGCTACTCTTTCTTCCTTACCCAAAGCATCGTAGATTGGTCCTAATGACATATATCTAAGTACCTTGGATATACTAGCTAAATCTGTTTCATCATCATCAAATTCATCCTTCCTTCCAACAACAATTCCTACAGCTTTCATATCTGTCGTCACTTTATCTATAGCTTCTTCTACTCTAGTGGCTAAAACTAAGTGATTACCCTCATATTTCTGATGATGGAAAGTTCCTATGTTATACCATGGATCTTTCTGTGCTTCTGGTTGCCAAAATTGTAAGCACTGTTTCTTGAATTCGTTAAACAGAGTAATATTCCTAAAAGTACTGAATGAAGAACTGTATGTGCATCACCATGTTCCATACTAACATACAAGAGTGCTTCATCTATTTTCTTTCTCTCATCTGTGATACCAGCAGCTGAAATTCTGCTTTCTGTGTCTGCTATCCATCGATTTACACCATATTCTTCTAATCTACTTTTATCTACATTACTTGGGTCTACCGTTCCACAAAATCTAGTGGCTTGGGTTATTACGGCGGCTTGCGCCATGTTAGGGATTTCTAGGTACAATGGAAGTTATTGGGTTAGTGGTTACAACTGAAGGGTTAGGCGCACTCGGTAAACTAAGTGGGGACCTTGACTACGAGAACGTCTGGGTCTAGTATTACTAGGATCAATTGGTCTAGAAAGTCGTTCAGGTACAGGTCTTAGGTTATATGGAGTCTGGTCTTCGCTTCTTGTCTGTTGCAGTCGGGCGATAACTTCGTCCAAAGTGTTATTCATATTAATTCATAAAATATTCAATGATTCCAAGAATGAAAAATTGAAAAAAATTAATTTGAGAATCAGGTACTTACTTCAATTGCATGTTTGCTGAGTTGACTGTATCCTCTATACAAAAAAATTCAAATTTTTCCTAACTCATTCCTTCATAGGACTCTCTCACAATCTGAAAAAGTCTGATATTAGTCTTATGTATACAATTGTTTGGGTTCCACTGCAAAATGCTGCGCCAAGTGTTTAACAATAAAATTTATTATGATAGAATTATTTAAACAGAATTGTCTCTATCACCAAGTGAACGAAAATTTCTATTTCGTAAAAAAAAATTACTAAACATGAAAGAAAAAATTATTTCCTTCGTACAACAATAAGGAAATATTATTCAGAATATTATTCAAAAGAAAAATAATTTACTTAAATTATTTATGTTTAAAAAAATTATTTGCGCACTGCAGGGAAAAATAATTATATAAAAATTTCACGCACACAAAAAAAATTTAATTCACAGAGAAAAAAAATTCTCTTGATAATTCCCCGATACTAGGAATGAATGTTTACTATTCAATTAGCTTCGTGTCGCCTTGCACTTGAAGATCGCGCTGATTGCACTTGAGCGCAATTTGTCGTTAGCATCCAGCGATAATTCGGCACAGCTCGGCCGACTTCCAGTCCGTACTTGCTGAATTTGGCGAAGAAAAATTTGGAATCCCTTCCAAACTGTTGATTGAAGACGTTACTTCCTTTCTCCGGAGGCGGTTATCAACGCGTTGACTTCTAAACTTTATCGCCGTTCCGAATTCTTCACTCTCTTTCGTCGCCGTCTTCCGCTCTCATTCGTCGCCGTCGTCGTCACTGCTCTGCTACCGCTACTTTTCGCTAAGTCTCCTTTTAGCGACCAAAAATTTTTGGAATTTCGTGTATTTAAGTCCGTACACGATAGAAAAGTTCACTGAACTGACGTAGATATTAGCGACTTTCATACGTCCGCCAACACAGTTTGTTTTGGTCTTCTCCGCTGCTGCGATCGGCGTAGTATAGGGCGAGTTGCTGATTCTTTCTTTCGTAAATTTCGTTTTCTTATAAAAATCACCGCTGTTCTATGCCGTGATTATTACTATTGTTCTTATTATGTTCATATATAATTATTAAACTGAATTTCTGGTTGATCTTATGCGAATGTTCGGAAGTTTCAAACTAGGCAGAGATTTACCGCTGTCAATTTTTCATTCCGATCGACGCAAAAAGATTCACTGCTTCTTGGAATATTTCGTTCTGCTTCGTTTCCCTTCTGCTACAGTGTTGATGTTGTATTGGTGTTTCTAGTGCTGAAGACCGTCTTGAGATTATTTGCGCTGTTAAATTGAGAGTTAGTTTCAGCGCCGTCACTGCTCACTCTCTGTAAATTTCTCTAGGGCCGTGAACTTTAATGTTTTTCAAATGTGCGCTGGGCGAAATCCTCCGAAACTGCCACCAATTTATATGTTATGGGGTTTAGTCTTTCTTTGTATTGCGTTGCACCACATATGAACGACCGTGTCTGTAGACTTCACTTGATAGTAACGCAGGGGGACTCAGTAAGTTAGGTTGAAATTGTCTATTAATAATTTTTCATATATCAGGAGGGTAAGTATTCTCCGGGCACGGTTTTTCATAAGTTTTATTCTAACTCTAAACTATATCACACGGCCAGCCACACTGGACTTAGAAATTTCTTGATGTTAAGAGAGGAGCGAGTGACACAATCCTTACCCAATTTGGTTTTCAAGTAACTCTGGCTAAAAAATTGATCAGAATGAACTCTGGACCTATGTTGAATAAAACTCCGCCTCCTTGAGGACGTCTACTTTACTCTTAATGGTTCAATCTTAACTCCCACTTTTGGCAAGGACAAATCAGGTCAATTTTGCTGACCTTTTCACTTCTTAGTCTATCCTCTAACTCCTCCTTCCTTTCCCACATCTTGGAGGTTTGTTATGGTTAGTCTTCAATTTACTTGGTCCCTTGACTCATCATTTTAAACTATCAACATCGTGTCTCTCTCTCTCTCTCTTCATAATCCCTATCAGTGAATCTCATACTTATTCACTGCATAACATATATATATATATATATATATATATATATATATATATATATATATATATATATATATATATATATATATATATATATATATATATATATATATATTTATATATATATATATATATATATATATATATATTTATATATATATATATATATATATATATATATATATATATATGTGTTTGTGTGTGTATCAGTATAACTTAGCTTGTAGAAAGAATGTCTATACCCTACATCTTAAATGTCAAAAGCGAACATATGACACAATAGAAAAGAAGAAAAACAGACAACTGGCATCAGATTGCTTTAGAAAACCAAATGGCAGCACAGAAACGTGATCACAGAAAATGAATCAGTAACCAAATGAATTGCGCTGCAGTAGATGTCACTTGTCTCATTAGCATTATTTTCGTGACTAATTAATCAGTGGCTTTCTTTCTATCCCGTGAAATTACAGAAAGACTAGTTGTGCAAAATTTCAATTTGGAGACTAATAGGAAGCCAAACAATATATACATTTTAAATTCTTGCGAGCATCAGAGAATAAATGTTGTGAATAATCTATATACAGACAGGGAGATAGATTTCAAGTACTTGGCTGCGTGACAAAGAGCTCAGGAAATATAAAATTTCAGGTTTGTTGTGAAATAAAAAAAGACAGTAAAAAAATAGATCGCGTCTTTCAACAACTCATAACTAACTTTCATAGGTGGTCGAACACATTAATTCCTTTTGAAAGTAAACGGTAACATATCAGATAAGCCCGATTTCCCCCCAGAGGTAAAAGCAGCAGATGGAAATATGCAACCAAATCGAGGAGGAAATTATGAACAATTTGGCCTTTCTAATAAGGTATACGATGCCTCCCAAAAGAATGACGAACAAGCAAAAATAGAAAAAAGCAAGAAATGTAGGAAAAGACTTGATTCTCGTCATGCATATTTTCAAGTCCAGACCAATATCCAAAATGCGAAGGCAGACAGCCAGATCCCACTGTGACCTGACCTTTGGGATGAAATTTTCAGAAGGTACCTTCGAATTATCTTTCCATCGGAATTATTGGGTGATGTATCGGAAATTCCCTCTCTCTCTCTCTCTCTCTCTCTCTCTCTCTCTCTCTCTCTCTAAATGAAGGTGAAAATGAAGAAGAAGAAGGAGATAATGTAGCATATCTCCTTATCAGGGTTCTCTTTAGTTTACTTCCCTCATCATCACCACCATTATCGTCATTATCAGTTTCCTATATATATATATATATATATATATATATATATATATATATAAATCATCATCAACACACAATCACGTGTGGAACAGAAATAAATTTCTGACTCACGTTCAAATCAGAAAAAATCTCTTAGGAAAGCGCCCTTGCTTTCCACCTGAGAGACCTGATTATCCTGACGTGAGTCAGAAATTTATATATATATATATATATATATATATATATATATATATATATATATATATATATATATATATATATATATATATATATATATATATATATATATAGAGAGAGAGAGAGAGAGAGAGAGAGAGAGAGAGAGAGAGAGAGAGAGAGAGAGAGAGAGAGAGATTTTATTTCACTTAAGATACAAAACTCTCGACATGAGGACAGGTTTCCAACCTTTTCCCCTGACAGAAAATTGTTCAGGTAAAAACCGTACAATAAAATAGAGAGAAAAGAGTACAAGAGACAGAACGAGAGGCAGACACACAGACAGACTGACAGTGGACAGAAACATTTCTAAAAGCAAACAGAAGAATAGCTGGACATCGAGGGGCGTCAGAGAGAGGAGGAAGGAAAAACCCTGACTTCCCCTACTTCTTGTGGTCAATTTTCCTTTGTATGATTAAGAGGAAGGAGGAGGAGGAAGAGGAGATCAAGGAGAGAGAGAGAGAGAGAGAGAGAGAGAGAGAGAGAGAGAGAGAGCGGAGGAGGAGACTTTGAACCCTGAAATGGACGAATGAAAGCGCCCTGATTATTCAGGAAGTTTGTTAAGGGGAATAAGTCACAAGAGTAGGCACTGATTTATTACTTTTTTTAATTATCCACAAGTTTTTTGGGCACAAAAATAATTTACAGGAACATTCGACATCCTTTTGCATTAATCTCCTCTGTAGTTTCACTTTTCCCGTTTATATACTCAGTCGGAACATTTAATGGAAGCAGGCGTAACTAAAGACAGGTGATTTCTGCATAAATTTCCTGTTTCTGAGTTCTGTAGTTTTCGAATAGTAATTCGCGTATATTTTGATGGCGCCGTAAAACTAATTTTGGGGCAATAGCACGAACCTTCTTCTAGGCTGCTGCGGCAAACGGTGTGTCGTTTTCTAGCATCAGGTTTAATACTACTCAGTTTGATAAGAGTTTTATCATGGCTACAACTAGGGCCTGTAATAGTTTCCCTAGTGCAGTTGTGGAATCTTTTGATCTTCAAATAATTAAGCGAGGAGCAAATTCTTTCCTGCTCTCTGCTGCTGCTGACGTCTCCTGAATTTCAGGTGTATTGGTTTTATTTTCTGTTCCTTCATATATATTTATTTATCACATTTTTTCGTAACTTGTCCCGCTCTGCAGGTTGACTTCCCTTTGGAGCCCTCTTGGGTTTATTATAGTCTGTTGACTCTGTCCATGAGGGGTTTCAGCTGAAGATTTAAAGAAAGAAAGAAAGAAAGTCAGAAAAAGAGAAACGTAGCGAGGTCCTTTACATCTCCAGCAAATAGCCTTCAGCCAACATTCAAAATTACGTTCGTGGTGTGTTCCCTCTATCATCGAGAGGTTCCACGTTCCTCCCAACTACCAGCTCTTCGTTGGGTGAGTCGGTAGAGCTGCGGACTGTCACTCGATGGGCCGGAGTTCAATTCCCATATCTTTCTAATGAAGAGTTAGTTAGAGGAATTTATTTCTGGTGATTGAAATTCATTTCTCGCTATAATGTGGTTCGGATTCCACAGTATAGCTGTAGGTCCCGTTGCTAAGTAACCAATTGGTTATTAGCCACGTAAAATAAGTCTAATCCTTCGGGCCAGCCCTAGGAGAGCTGTTAATCAGCTCAGTGGTCTGGTAAAAAACTAAGGTATAATTTTCTCCCAACTACCAACCACTGCTGGAAGTCCAATACGACGAACCTAAAGGCCCCTGGGAACCTCGGCTTCCGTAGAAATGCGTAGAAGTGAGTAGAGATGCTTTTTGAGCCGAGGCCTCACCTGACCATTCTGACTAATGGCTGAGAGGCGTTTCCGGGCCTAATGAGCAAGAAATCCAACCAAATTTTGACCCCAAGCGAAGCAGCCCTGGGTCACCTTCAGTAGAATTCGTGTAGGAGTTGAATGTGCCTTGAATTCCTATGGTATTTGTATGTCTGTATGTAATGGTATCTAATGGGGGATTTTAAAAAAAAAAATGCGATCTTTCATGGACGATGGGGACAGAGAGTCCTTGAAAGTTTGTAACTTTTTTTTAATAAAAATATTCGTTAGATACTATCCTGTTTAAATGAGGGCCTGTTACTGTCTAATTATATATATATATATATATATATATATATATATATATATATATATATATATATATATATATATATATTGATATATATATATATATATATATATATATATAACAATGTATATATATATATATATATATATATATATATATTTAGGATGAAACTATAGATAGACAATGTTGCACAAGTTTTCATTCGAGTATAACGTATAACACTAGCAGGTTAAAGACAAACTATTTCAATGAACTTACGCATCAAATATTCATATATCCTTGATAAAACAGTTCTGAATCTTATGAGCCTTACATGCGTTTGTACATATTAACTTGGTTTAAAAATATTCCTACCAAAACATGTATCATTTAGCCTTCTGTCAGTCAACATTTCAGTGCTAAACGAACACCGGGATGGATCATTATCTTTTTCATTTCCCCTCCTCAGTGAAGCGGCGAAGTCTCTTTACACGCAAATGAGTCGTCTACATATTGATACTGGCTTCCGGGTCTGTCGATCAGGAAATATCCCTCGCTGATGTCTGTCAGAAAAGCTGTGGTTGTGTCGGCTGCGAGACGCCTGTTCGTTTTCCTTCTCTCGCTAATTAACTCCATTGCAGAGAGAGAGAGAGAGAGAGAGAGAGAGAGAGAGAGAGAGAGAGAGAGAGAGAGAGAGCATAACTTGAAAATTTATTTTCCAATGTCACTTTTCTTGTGTATATTCAAGCTGGAGGAGAGAGAGAGAGAGAGAGAGAGAGAGAGAGAGAGAGAGAGAGAGAGAGAGAGAAAGTTAACTTGAAGTGCTTTTTGGCCGATGTCCGTTGTCTTGTGTACATTCAAGCTTGTTGTATGTGCGATAGAGAGAGAGAGAGAGAGAGAGAGAGAGAGAGAGAGAGAGAGAGAACTTGTTTTTCCGGCCAATGTATTTTTTTTTTTTTTGTTCACTTGAGCTTGTCATATCTGTCGTAAATATCATGGCAGCTTTGAAAATATCTGTTGATACCTAAATCATTTTGTCTTGTCATTTATTGTCATTTAGCATAACCCACACCATTGCATTCTATTTCAACGATACTTTCTGTGATCAGTTTTTACATAGCAGTAACTTCTGCTTCTGCTGCATTGCAAAGAACTGAAAGAGCGCCTACGAATTATTCTTTTCAAGGGTTTTGAAAGCAGGTGAAACCCAGATAAACAAGAAGTAATGCAGAGCTTTGTACATGTATTACAAATGACAGCTCACATTTGCTGCCTTAAATATGGGCCGTTGTTTTCGCAGGTAAAACATTTCTAGTCCAGGAAGGTTACGTATTTCCTGCCTTTGCTTTTTCACTGTATTCCGCTTATATACACCACTGACGAATTTTTTCATACAAGAGGAAAAATTCCTATTTCTCCTCTGGCTACGCAGGGTCCACAAGCACATTGCGCAATCAATCCTCCATTTCTGGTTTTCTAAAATTTCGTCGAGTGTGAAAAGAACAGGAAGCCTTTTGCTGAGGGAAGAAAGATACTTTATACGGCCCGTTTTCCTTTCAGTTTCGGTGACAAAACGAAAGTTTAAAAAAGTGTTATCATGCAAATCCAGTTCTATATCCAGTGTCAGGGAAAACAATACTTTTTTTATTTCCTTTATGCGACCATTCTCTTTCTAAAACAGCGTAACTGTATCACATAATATAGGTCAAAATTCTTTCACCCAAACAAAAGGCAGATTTCGCGAACCAGTAATTTGTATTCATTGGGCAAAATCTGTCATACCTTCTTTTATAATGTATATTATACGTTTTATGTTTTATACATTTGATATATTTTACATTCGAATATATGAAGTTTAAGAGATTTCAGGATCTCTCGGATGAATTGAGATCTTGTGATTTATTTGTAATATATATTGAAGCTCTTTTTTTTCACTTTGAAGTCTTATATACAGTCTATATACTGTATATATATGTATATATATATGTATATATATATATATATATATATATATATATATATATATATATATATATATATATATATATAATATATATATATATTATATATATAATATATATATAATATATATATATATTTATATATATATATATATATATATATATATATATATATATATATATATATATATATATAATATATATATATAATATATATATATACATATATATATATATATATATATATATATATATATATATATATATATATATATATATATATATATATATATATATATATATATATATATATATATATATCTGCCACTTTAAGTCTAGTTAATTCCAGTGAAATTTCTGAGCAAAATTGAAGGAAGGTATTACGTAGACGAATGAAAACCGCGCCCAGTGACTTGGAACGAATTATTTGAAGTGCTTGTTTAGTAATATTTAGTATCATTTGAGAATGAGTTGGAAAAATATGAGACGTAGAAAGCATTACGTGGAAGTATCTTCGTACATTCGAAACTGCCAAAACCATCCGTGTTCTCCATAATATCAATAAAAATGATATGTCGCCTTATTTTCCAGCGATTTATTTCAAAGCCTCGCGTTCGCAATATATCGTCGAGCGAATTCTTGCTTTCCGAAGGACAAACATATTTCTCCAGCCATTGCTCTTGTCAACAAAACAAATGTTTTCTTTCTGCGGAGGTCGACTTCGAAATAGGTCAGTGACTCCGATTCCTTCACCCGTGGAATAATCCTGCTACGCTTTGCAAATGCAAAACTCTAGAACTGCAAAATGAATGAATCGGTGAGTAACCAATGAAAGCGTATATCTGATAATTCAGTAAGTAACCAGAGAAAGAGTGCAATGAAGGATTCAGTAAGTAATAAGGAAAGAGTGCAATGAATGAATCAGAGAGAAGACAGTGAAAGAGTGCAATGAATGAATCATTGAGAAACCAATGAAAGAATGTAATTAATGAATCAGTAAGTAACCAAGGAAAGAGTTCAATTAATGATTCAGTAAGCAACCAGTGAAAGAGTGCAATGAATGAATCAGTAAGGTAGCAAATGAAAGAGTGTATTTAATGATTCATTAAGAAACCAGTGAAAGAGTGCAATAAATGAATCAGTGAGTAGCCAATGAAAGAGTGCAATGAATGATTAATAAGTAACCAATGAATGAGTGCAATGAATGAATCAGTGAGTAACCAGTGAAAGAGTGCAATGAATGAATCAGTGAGTAACCAGAGAAAGTGTGCAATGAATGAATCAGAGAGGAACCAGTGAAAGAGTGCACTGAATGAATCTTTGAGTAACCAGTGAAAGATTGTACTTAATGATTCAGTCAGTAACCAGTGAATGAGTAAAATGAATGAATCAGAGAGTAACCAGTGAAAGAGTGCAATGAATGAATCAGTGAGTAACTAATGAAAGATTGTACTTAATGATTCAGTCAGTAACCAATGAATGAATAAAATGAATGAATCAGTGAGTAGCCAGTGAAAGGAGTAACTAATGGAAGGAGTAACCAGTGAAAGAGTGCAATGAATGAATCAGTGAGTAACTAATGAAAGATTGTACTTAATGATTCAGTCAGTAACCAGTGAATGAGTAAATTAATGAATCAGTGAGTAACCAGTGAAAGGAGTAACTAATGAAAGGAGTAGCCAGTGAAAGAGTGCAATGAATGAATCATTGAGTAACCAACGAAAGAGAGCTGTGAGTGAATGAAGCATTCCTGAACCTCATCACTGAAATGGGCCGGGAGCCGCTTCGAAATAGACGTCAATTGATGTATAATCTCATTAACTTCTAATCCCCCGCCAACAGGACATCAATGCTTAATTGATTTACCAGAGATATTTGCATTTTTATACGACTCAGTGATGGAGGTTAATCCTATAGAATTGTGGTTAATTAATTTGAATAAAAGATTATTAATTCAGGCTCCCATTGTCCCTGCTGAGGTATAATCAATGGAAATTAAATCAGTGATTTTTTGAATGATTATATTCTCTTGAAAAATAATTTGTAAGATTTTATTAGATGCTGAACTTGCTCTTACGATGCCACAGAAAATGAAGAGTTATTTTAAATACTATTTTACTAAATAAATTTAGAAATACATTCGAATATATATTCATATATATGTTTGAGTGACATCTTTTTCATATATTTTACTATTTTATGCTTATTTTGATCATTTTGGTTTTTAATCTTAATTTTATTGCTTACGTCATTTTATTTTTTATTATCATAGCAGATTTCTGTACCATAAGCTACTACTTTGATTGTGCATAGTTTTGTTTTGAAAAGAAATCTTTATATATATATATATATATATATATATATATATATATATATATATATATATATATATATATATATATATAAACATGCTCTCAAATTATGTTTAAAATAATAGACAAAAGAATAAGAAATATTTCGTGAATTTCCCTTCTTTTCGCATTATATTCCAGACACTGAGTCGACAAAATCTGAAAGCGTTGTGTTTACAAGTCAGCCCTGATCTGCATAATCATATGTCCCAATCCTTAGCGCCAATCGAAAGACGATCCAATTGCTGGAAGAATTCGCTCTCCTAAAAAGAAAAATTATATATTTTTTTCTTTTTCTCCTTCATTAACCATTTCACAAGAGCTCGCAATTTTTGATTTGCTTATTTCGCCTCCTTGATTTGCATATTTGATCGTCTTTGATCTTTGTTTTTTAATTTTTTTCTTAAGTAAATCGTACTCTTTCTCTCAGGTCCGTTCATAAACTGAATGACCTTTGCACCGGGCCGCGGGAGGAACGAGAATCGAATCACAGGGCTGGTGGCATAAGGCCTCAGCTGCGTGAGAGCGTTTCTCTCTGCCCACTGGAATAATGCGTCTGTCCTAGTACTTTTTCTTTTTATCCTTCGTCTTTCAGATAAGGGTTCAGTTTGCCATATAACAGGGACATGGGTGCTGTAACCTAATATCCTACATTATTATTCCGGCGTTTGTGGGCTTACTGTCTGGTTCCTGTTCACTCGTGGATTCCTTCTCCTACTGGAGGAAAGTAAGCCATCCTAGCTGTTTTAGCTATGGGTGACCTAGGGATTATCTGCCTGTCGTGAGCATCTATAAAATATTGGTGTAAGACAAAACCTTGGTTTCTACAAGCAAGCATGCGCCTTCCAAAGAGTTGTTGTAGTGTTCCCTGTGTAGTTCTTGCTGTGAGATTTACACGTCTCTTCTGGGAGTGTGAATTTATGTACTAAATTCGTGCGCATCTCCTTCCGTCCCTGGAGAGCGGTGTTCTTTGTGATTACCAGGGCTGCTAACAGGTTGACCTTGCTGTAAACCTTGAGGCTTATCTTCCAGTAATGGACACTTGGGTTTATGCCTCGGTTAACGATCCCTCGCAGGGGGCGGCATTTCTCCTTGCACGCAGACCCACAATGCAATGCAGGCGATGATAGATAAACCCGGTTCCTCACAGCTGTCGATGTCATACTTTTGGTTGATTTCATCACATTTCCTTTCAGTTTGCGGTTTTGGAGACTTTACGAAGACTTCTGAAAATAATATGTTATTGATGCTACTAAGGCGGTTACCTCAAACAAAAATAATAAAGAATATATATATATATATATATATATATATATATATATATATATATATATATAATATATATATACATAGATAGAGAGAGAGAGAGAGAGAGAGAGAGAGAGAGAGAGAGAGAGAGAGAGAGAGAGAGAGAGAGAGAGAGAGAGAAGATTATTTCCCACAAGTTTAAGCATCTTCCCTCAACAAGAGGTAGCTCCAGTGTAGAAGCATAGAAAATATGCAAGTCATATTTGTGTGTGTATAAGACTAAGTATTTCCATTAAGAATTTTCATCTTTAAAAAACCCAGAAAGAGTTAGTTATTCATGAAATTATCTTCACGTTCGTGGAAATCTGTAAATGTAAATCCAAAGGCTAAAATGCAACAGCTTAGATATTTGCAGGAGCAAGAAGGTTAATTTTTCAAATCCCACTTCCTTTCCTGAGCATCGGAATGTATTCCCGGATTTCTAAAAATATTGTCTATTTGAAATATCATCGCTACGTTCAGACCGTCACTCATCTGCAATACTAAATATGATCCAAATACGATCAGTTTCATTCACCTGCAATGTTGAAGGTTTTGCATAACAGGCATCACATCACGACCCCGCAAATGTCGTTTTAAACATATCGCAGAGAAACCCCATTTCCATAATAAATGGTGCAAAGGTCAGCAAATTTCCTCCCGCGCTGCCATATCGCCCCATTATCATTTCTCACAAAACTCATAACAGGGGAAGTGTATCGATACAAATGAGGTTAAGGGATATCCATTTTTCAAGCGAGAAAAATTTTGTCCCAGCGAAAATCAGCGATTTCGGGGCTTTTCCGCAGTCGCATATATTTGGGAAGGTTTCCCCGGTTATAAAATGTCAAAGCAAAATAATGAGTTGTCTCTGGCCAAGAATTTAATAGGTAAGTCTGGGCTAAAGTAATGTTTCACACTTAACCTATGAAGCTCAGCATTTTAATCCATTTTAATGCTTCTCTTCTTGCATTCCCAGTGATTCGTAACCCGAAGAACGGTTATAGTGACGTTAGTGCACCTAACGTGCACTGTAGCGCACTGTAGTGCACTGTAGCCATTACCAGAGGGTGTTTGCAGTGTCCCTTCGGCCCCTAGCTGCATCTACCTTTCAGCCTTTAACTTTGCCTCCACTCTAGCCTCCTGTCTTCAGTCTTGCTGTCCAACACCTCTAACTGTCGCTTCTTAGGGCTAATGTGTGATTGTCTCCCAGTTCCACCTTCAGAACCGTTTACTTCATTTTCATTTTCTGGATTTATCTTGCTGTCCAACCACTCTAACTCCCTCTCATCTGGAGTGGGTCAGTGCTTGGCTTGACAGCCTAAATTTCGGAAATGAAAATAAAATCAGCAATTCGTAGAGTTAGTGTCATATTTGCAGAAGAGGACAACTTAACAAATCACAGAACAGAAAGAGGATAAGTTCACCATCAATTATGGCAAATATGTGAAATAGCATCTTATGCTATGACTGAAAGAATTGGATTATCCAATATATATATATATATATATATATATATATATATATATATATATATATATATATATATATATATATATATATGTATATGTGTGTGTGTGTGTGTGTGTGTGTGTGTGTGTGTATGTATGTATGTACGGCAAAAATCTTGCAAAATGACTAAAGAAAGAATGACTCAGTTGTTATAGCATATAGAAATAGGAAATTAAACTGAAGCTCACAAAAAATAGTAGAAACAGTAAATCTTCAAATGTAAATAAAAAATCGCGAAACTTAATCCGCTAAAGAATCATGATGGTTTTATTTCCTTCGGCTAAAACTCCAAACGGAAACAATATCATTTTGTATCTAATGTTTGACTGATCTTGAATAGTGGCTGCTTGCAGCTGAAAGGAAGACTTTTTCTTTTTCTTTTTACCTAGAGAAGATATGAGGAACAAACTTGGTGCAAACATATTGAGGAGTATTTTTAGTTTTCTGTAAAAGAAAACTATTGTGCCGGCTTTGTCCGTCCGTCCGCACTTTTTCTGTCCGCACTGTTCTGTCCGCCCTCAGTTCGTAAAAACTACTGAGGCTGGGGCTGCAAATTGGTATGTTGATCATCCACCCTCCAGTCATCAAGCAACCAAATTGCAGCCCTCTAGCCTCAGTAGTTTTAAAGTTAGCCACAACCGTGCGTCTGGCAACGATATACGACAGTCCACTACCGGGTCGTGATTAAAGTTTCATGGGCTACGACTTATACAGCATTATACCGAGACTACCGAAAGATGGATGTGTTTTCGGTGGCTTTGATTATACGATGTACAGAAAACTCGATTGCGCTGAAGAAACTTCGGCGCATTTTTTACTTGTTTCTATTATTCCATCGTTGCTAAATACAGCCGAACTAGCATTCAGTATATTCACCGTAAGGGGGTAGTGCCGTCAGTGCACCCCACTCTGTGCACTGTAGGCATTACTTAAAATTCTTCACAGCATCCCTTCGGCCCCTAGCTGCAACCCCTTTCATTCCTTTTACTGTACTTCCGTTCATATTCTCTTTCTTCCATCTTACTTTCCACCATCTTCTAATAATTGCTTCATAGTGCAACTGCTTTGAGGTCTTCTTCCCTCTTTTACACCTTTCAAACTTATTTACTCTCAGTTTCCCTTTCAGCGCTGAATGACCTCATCATGGGTCCCAGCGCTTGGCCTTTGGCCTAAATTTGATAAAAGTTCATTTTATCGTATTTTTACAACCAGCCCATTCATTCATCACCCGATTGACAGATTCCAGCCATGATTATGACTTTCTCAAAAACGCTGGTTAGTTTGAGGAAATTCTTTACTATAACTTTTTATTATTGCTCCTTTTAACTTCAAATGACGCTGGAATTAAATTTCCCGGCTCGGACCAGCGGCGACGATGATCAGTGAAAGTTTTCCCCATGCACGCGGCTTCCCTCTAAACTAAGCAAAATGTGTGTGTACTTTTTGGGCCAATTAGAAAACTTCCCTCGTAGAGGCTGTGGCAGGCGAGTTCACATTCTTTGCTAAAACCCTCTTAAACAG
>NC_089749.1:58903080-58950580 GCF_040412425.1 Macrobrachium rosenbergii | reverse complement strand
TATGTAAATACACTACTTTAAATGTGCCCACGTGTTTTACGTAATATTTCCCTCAGTAACCAGAGCCCTATGCTCATATGAAATTCTCCTTTGTTTTCCTCTTTTTTTACGTTTTCCCGTACCCACGAAGTCAGAATCACAAGGCAAAATCACCTTAAATTGTTGCTACCTGTCTCACAGAGCATATTTCAAACTAAAACCACGGAAAAACGTAAAAATGGCGACCTGGCCATAGATCTCGTTTTGCAGTTGCAGTTCCCCTAGTGTTGCTTTATTGCATTTGCAACGTGCCAGATCAGCTATTAGCAAAGCTAAGCTGGGTACGAGACAATTACGAACCTTATGTGTAAAACCAGCACACAGATCCAGAAAATTCCACGTAAGTAATGTGTTTATCTTAGCAAAACCTTTTTACAATCGTGACTGTTCCTAGGAATTAGAAATAGGGACGCATGTAATCACTGAGAGAAAAGAACCGCCGTATTAGATTCGTTAATGCATGCCTTTCAGGATAGGTAGTTAGAAATAACCAGTGCTAACCATCCTTTGCTTCGAGGAATATAGTGCGAAATTCCTCTGTGTTAAAATCCTTGCCATATTCTTTGCTTCGAGGAATAGTGCGAAAGAAATTCCTCTGTGATAATTTTACTTCGCATTTCGAATTAGCGAACTGTTATTTAGGCGCGAATAAAATTCCCACGTGGGACACGATTTAAGTCAGCTTGCATTGCTGAAATTCTCTCAGTGTAGTTAGAATTCGAGTTAGGTGTTAGGAAAGCGAAATTTAAACTCCGCTTATAGGGAAAATTACTAGGCCGTTGTACTGTTATCCTCTCAGACGACTGGGAAATTCTCGGAATCCCAGACGGTATATAAATATACGGGTTCATTCACCCAGAATCTAAAAATACCTCCGTGTTGGCCAAACGACCTGCACCCCACCCCCGCCCATGCCCGCGTGTGTAGCATTTTTTTTTTTTCTTTCCCCATTCATTCCCAGCATACATTTTTCTTTTTGGTTTCCCGTTAGTAATTTCTAAGTCCTAAGGGACGAATCGTAATTTCAAAGTCCTAAGTGACTCCTAAAATTCTACGTCGCACGTGGCGAGAATTCCTCAAATTCCACAAATTCCAAGTCCTCAGTGACTCCTAAAATTCTACGTCCGCACGTGGCGAGAATTCCTCAAATCCACAAATTCCAGTCCTCAGAGACTCCTAAAATTCTACGTCGCACGTGGCGAGAATTTCTCCAAATTCCAGTCCTCAGAGACTCCTAAAATTCTACGCCGCATGTGGCGAGAATTTCTCCAAATTCCAGTCCTCAGAGACTCCTAAAATTCTATCGCACGTGGCGAGAATTTCTCCAAATTCCAGTCCTCAGAGACTTATAAAATTCTACAGTCAAGCACGTCAAACAAGACGTGGCGAGAATTTCTACAAATTCCAGTCCTTTTGAGACTCCTTAAATTCTACGTCGCACGTGGCGAGAATTTCTCCAAATTCCAGTCCTCAGAGACTCCTAAAATTCTACGTCGTTAGAAATTTCTCCAAACCCCAGTCCTCAGAGACTCATACAAAAATTTACCCGGCCAAGCACGTGACAAAATTTCTCATTCTCGTCTTCCCAAAATTAAGTCCTTTTGAGACATTATATAGTGTAGTTCACACATCTAAGTCTTTCGGGACTGATCATTCTAGTTCGTTAGAACAACTCCTCAACTTCACGCTACAGCCGGCCAAGTCCGAGCGTGACAAATCCAACTTCTCGTCTTCCGAGACGATATGTGACTTCGTTCGCAAGATGAACCACCTCTTTCAAGACACATCCAATTTAACAAAGAGTCTTTTCAGACATATCATATACCCATTATTTTCAAGATGGCTAATACCAGAGCCCAACAAAACGGGATTTCAAATTCTACATGTCCGCTGGGAAGGACATGGAACTATCGGGGCAAGATCTGAGAGCATGGGTTCAAGAGAAAAGTGGAGATGCCAAAGGCGGAGAGAGAGCAAGAGAAACGTGAGGAGAGAGAGAGAGGGCAGAAAATCAGTTGCCCCAAGAGCAGGGAGAAGGATAAAGAACGTGAAGAGAGAGAGAGGGAACGAATCGCTCAAGAACAACGGGAGGAGAAAAACAGAATGAGCCCATGAGAGGAGAGAGAATGGGAGAGAGAAACGCGCCCATGAGCTCCAGGTGCTAGAACGACAGCACGCCACCCCCGCCCCTGCCGCGGGATGAGTGCCCTCAGCCAAGCTCACTCGTTCATGCCAAAATGGACCGAGTCCGAACCAGTATGGCTTGAAAGGGCCGAACGAGTCCTGGAGTGCTCGATCTCTCCCGCGGAACTCTCCCTTGTTCTCACTAAATTCCTGGGCGGAAAGGCCCTCGTTGCCTACACGCCTTCCCGCAGACGATCGGGAAACTGGGAAGCCGTCGCCAAGCAGTTATGAAGGCGTTTGAGATTACCCCGAGCGGTGGAGGAGACGTTGGAGAGCAGCCCAGAGAAGCAGGCCAGACTTGGTCCGATTGGGTACCATTGGTGGCGTTGACAAAATGGCTCGATTCGAAGGAGCCACTAACACCGCCGAGGTACTCGAGCGGTTTAAATTGAGCATTTCCTGCGCTCGCCCCTCCTGCCCTCGCCACTCCTTATAGTGGAAAAAGCCCCAAACACTCACCGAGTGTTGCCGAATAGCAGATATGTGGAAACTCACCACCCTCAAGAAGGATCCATGGGGCGGAAGATAAATCCCCCGTCCTCCCTCGGAGGTTCAAATTCCCACAAAAATGGGAACTCGGCAAGCCCCTAACTTGCCATTATTGCAAGAAAATGGGGCATTCCTTCGAACAGTGCCGAACAAGAAACGGCTCCTCTCTCTCCCGGAAAACCGACAAATAACTATATGCGCCCTCCACAGGGCAGCGGAAAGATTTAGCCAGACCTTTTGCACGGCGTGCAAGGTTTATGGCCATTCTCCCGCATGGGCAAAATGCCCACGCAATAATAAATCAACTACTCCCACCGTCGCCTTGGCCGTCACAGATCCCCAGTCATTAGGCCCTCCGCCGAAGGGCCTGTATACGTGGCCCCTCCACGAGGTAGCGAGCCCGCGCGCCGAGTCACTGCATTCGAGGACTCGGGCGCGCAAATCTCCCTCATCCGAAGGACAGAGTTCCCCTTTTTTCTTTATCGCCAATAGACGAAAACTCGTCACGATCGAGGGAATAAATCAATTTAAAATGATACTCCCTACGGTCCAATTGAGAGTCACAAGACCTCACCAATCAAAATTTGCAATCTTGCAGTAGCAAGCCATCTCCCGGAGGCTATGACGTCATCCTGGGACAGGACTTTCAGTCCCCACCGAAATCACGACAATCTAGGGGTCCCCATTCCCGAATCATTCCGCGGGGCGAGTAATCCTCCCCGCTTCTCCTCAGCCAAGACTGGCGCCCCCTGGGTACCAGGAGGACGTGCAGTCCCCACCAGTGCCACCTGAGTACAATGTACAGTGGCCCCTCGATCGGTTCCCGATCCAATTCCAGTGCCCGGCCCTGCCTCAGTGCCAGTGCCAGGGCTCCCAATCAGATCTCCCTTCAGGAGATGCCAAATTCCTGCCGGTGCCACTTGCATGCCCGAGCAGGGCCAAGCTTCGTCCGTCCTGACCGACGAGCCCAAGAAACCTCTGATAGCGCCTGACTCTGCCCTAGTGCCAGCGCCAGAGCGCCACGCCGATCTCCATTCACGGGATCCAACTCAGGACCCCTCTCTCCCCGGCCTGGCACCGCTACCAGCGTCGGTCAGAGAGACGGTTCCTCCGACCACCGCGGAAGCTCACCTGCAGGTGCGGCCTCGCAACCCGTGCCTGAGCTGGTCATCGATACCTGCGAGCCGCTCACGCCACCCCCGACCGCCTCCTCTCTGCCTCAGTCCGTCGCCGACGCAATTGCAAGTCAGGATTCTGCCATATCTCACTTGGCCGATGAACTACAAGAGCCGCGACGGATCATGGAGAACCACGCACGAACCTCCTGCGTCAGCTGTCGCATCAGCAGGCCCAGGTGGTACTCCGTGCCGCCCTTCGATCGCGGGCCCTCCGCTTCCCTGGCCGAGGACGACTGTCCCATTAAGAAAGACTCGAGGCGAAATTACCACGGGCGTGGGAATTTCCAGGTAATTTACAAAGAGCTCTAGAGCTCCCATGGCACCTGTGCCACCATTTCATTTTCGAAGGTCTTGGCACCCTAATCCAGAAGGGGATGTCAGACCCTCCTCTATCTTCTTCCGTTCCTCAGGAACTGCTATCTCTTATCATCCTCTACTAATCTTCCCTTAAATTATCCCCACAAGAGGCAATTAAATACGGGATACCATTCCCCACAATGTATAAATCATTAAGAATAACAGAGTGAGAAGTGGCACGCCCTTGCGCCCATACCTTGGCACCGGGCGTGCGTGTCAGACCCTCCTGAAGGAGTCGCGCCTTCGGGTGCACTTTCCTCGCCCTGGGACTGAAGTGATAGTCCGGGCCGTAATTTATAGGCGAAAGGACGATAAATTCCCCGCCTAACACAATAAAACCCTCACTCTTTTTCCCTTAGTTCTTCTGCCAATATCATTTACTTTCTTTTTAGTCATTTATTTATCTTTAATTTTAATGAATCGCGAGTCATAAACTCTTGCCTTGTGATTTAAATGCCCCTTTTGTAAGCTCTGAGGACGTGTCCCACGCCTTTCATATGCGGTCAAGTTTCATTCGTAACGTCTTGGTAATTTTCCTTTTGTTATTATTATCCCTTTTCCCCTTCCATTCCTTCCAAGATCGCTGTTTGTCCTACCCATCTTTTGTCTGCTCGCCCGTCATAACATTGAGTGGGCAGTGGACGCATAAAATTAGCGTAGTTTAAGGTTAGCGAATTAAAACCTCGCGAATACTCTCGCCCGACTGTCAAATTCCTGTCAAATTCGTTGCAAAGCTGACGTTAAAACGAAGATAAATTATCAATGCGAATATGTATAGTCATTACAGTATCGCGTAAAGGGATGTCATTTACAAAATAAACGCTGTTTTCATTTACACAGCCTCTTCAAGGCAGATTGTACTAACCGCATGCATTTTATCTAAAATTAAGTAACCGTGTATTTTAATTCTTGAACAATAACCTTTCTTTTCATTTGTTGGCCATAGCCTCATATACGTGGTCCTATAATCTTAATTAATTCACAATTGTTCGAGTCACTTTATAAAGTTACCAGTGGGTAACCAAATCTAAAGTAATTATTCTTTTGCAAGTGTTTAAATCACTTTGCGTTCTGTTAACGAAAATGTCCCAATGTGTTATTAAAAGTAATGTCACAGCTTCATAAAACCCTTAGGAGTAAAGTTCATTGCAAGGCAGAATGTAGAGTAACGTAAAGCATTTGCCGCTCATTCTGAATATCGATGTACACACCCGAAGGAGGTATGTACATCATCTTGTATGGGGAGGTATTATGATTAGCAAGAATTCGCTAGCAAATTGCCTCCCCTCCCCCTCCTTTGTTGTTGTTGGTTGTTCATTTACTGCCAGCCGGCCGATCGATAGACCATCTGTCTATCGACTTAAAAAAACAAGGGTTAAAAGATTAAAGGCGCTCCCATTTTTGATAAAGATCTTTCCTTCGAGGCAAAAGTAATCTGGCTTGGTGTTTCTCCTACAGGCCAAAACCTCCCCTGCGGGCAGCAGGTGCAATGAGTCAAAACATCTGTGTTGGGCGCACCCCTGCCCCATAGGAGGGGATAAAGGCAAAAGCCCACGAGGTCTCGACACACACGCGGGCTGGAAGATATGGAACTTGTGAAGACGTCCTCAACACCTGGCCCCATCGATGCCCTTGCATCCCAACCACGTGGCCCTTTCAAAGTATACTTCTCCTCGTGCCCTTTCGTACCGTATTCCTCGAGCCCACACGCCATTGCTTGAGTTTCGAGGAGTCCCCATCGCCTTGCCCCTTCACGGAAGCCCTTGCATCTCACCACGTGGAAGAAACTCGCCCTCGGAAATCGCAAGTCATCCACGGACTGCCTTCTACGCCCTCAGAAAATCTGCTAAGGTAAAGTGCCCTGAAGAGCCCCATTTCAGTCACGCTTTTGTCTCAAATATTTTCTTAAAGAGAAAGCCAGAAATCTCCCTTGTCTAATGTCCGTGCGCCTCTTGCATCGGCAGTATTAATTCTTATTACTCCTTTGGCACCCTCAGTGCAGCTTCAATTCATTATTCTTTTGTCTATTTACATACATAGATAAACAGAGAGACAGATAGATATACACACATAGTCCTGATGTTTAAACCCCTCACCTCTGATAAGTATGTATATTATTTTCACCTTCTTAAATGAAATTACCTTTCAATTATTTATTCCTAAAAAAGTATTGGAATCATGAACGATAGGCGAGAGTTCAAGAAAAATTCTTTTGAGTGTCCTTTTGAACAGAATCGAATAGATTCTTTTTGTTTAGTGTTTTTTCTGTCAATTTTTTCACTTAGCAAAAGCAATTAGGAGGAATGTAGAATTGCAATGCAGGGTGAATCCTAAATGTGCACGAACAAAGGAGAAATAAAATGTTGTCAAAAACAAGCCTTCCTCTTTTCCAATTCCCTTCAGTTTCCTTTGTCCCGACATCTTTGTCTGGGGAAGCAACAGATGAAATGTGGCTTCCCTGCAAATGTAGATTGCCTGAGACTAAGCCACGAAAATAATTCTTTCAGGAGGACATTCCCAATTTCTGTGGCCTTTGTTTTCTGCGATCGACACAAAGAGTACAACCGGCTACAACCGAGTTCCTTTGTGACATATTGCTAGTAAAGGCTGCACTTCGTAAAAGTATGAAATTGAGTAAGTTATCGTTTGCAACAGATTTCTAATTGCAACTTTTTGTCCAACTTTTTTACATGTCTCTGTCTGTCTGTCTGTTTGTCTGTGCACACACACACATACACATACACATATATATATATATATATATATATATATATATATATATATATATATATATATATATATATATATATATATGTGTGTGTGTGTGTATATGTGTGTGTATATGTATATTCATAATATATATATGGAAATATAATGTGTGTGTGTGTGTATAAGACTATATTCATATATATATATATTATTCTATATGTATATATTATGTATAGTAGCATATCAATTCTGCTTCTAAATGGATGATGATTAATATGAGAATATTTTTTTTTTATGTGTAACTTCTGTTTGTATAGTACGGAGCATCGAAATTCTAGCAATACTTATATGGTATAATGTCGACGGAGGAAAATTTTTTTCGTGTTTGTTTCAGACAAACATACAGACACAGAGACCTCAATGTAAATGGGTTTCATTCAGCACTTATAAGCATCAATCATCCAAATCAAATCTATACAAAGAATATGTTTTTATCACTCAGTGTAAACATCGAAATTGAGTTTATGAAGCCAGGAATGAGAATTCTGTCTATGTTTTTCGACAAAATTCTTTTCCGGGATTACTCTTTTTAAGATAAATGTCACGGGGAAATGGGTTTCCAATAGCTTCCAGGAGTTATCTCCTTCAGTAGCATCGACGCAACTTCCAACATCAATTCTAGTCCTCGGAATCGAACTCAGCGAACAGAAACACCGACAATTGAGGTGATACGCGAGAAGACAGGAATGGGAATGGCGTCGTTTTGACGTCATTGAATTCATTCGAAACCTTTGAATAACTCCTTTGATTCTCGTGGCTGTCGAAGGGTAAATATCGGGGTAAAACATCGGATTAAACATCGGGATAAACATCTTACGTGATGCAGTTGTTCCTGTACATAGCAATCAAGTTTGTTGATATCTCTATGTAAATTTACTCTAATGAATTTATACGACTTCAGTTAATCTTGGTAGTGTATATAATAGAATAAGGGAATTTTTGCTATCCATTTACTGTTTATTATATATATATATATATATATATAATATGGCAATATATATATATATATATATATATATATATATATATATGTAAAAGATACACACTTATAAATATATTTACTTATATATTCGATATATATATATATATATATATATATATATATATATATATATATATATATATATATATATATGTATATATATATATATATATATATATATATATATATATATATATAAAATAATATATATATATATATATATATATATATATATATATATATATATATATATATATATATATATATATATATATCGTTATATATATATATATGTATATATATGTATATATGTGTGTGTGAGAGAGAGAGAGAGAGAGAGAGAGAGAGAGAGAGAGATTCTCTTCTATGCCAGAGTAGCTCAAAGTTTGCGTATGCATTGAAGCAATTTACATTCTGTCTATTTTCTCCATCGGAACAGAAGAATGACCCGCCCTTTTCCTTTCTGTTTCAGTTATTGTCTATTGACTTCTGTTTCCTAATCTGGTTTCAGTTTCGTATGACAGCAATATAGAATTACTCCTTTTCATCCATCCCATTATTCATTTTTATTCTCAGAAGACCTTCACAATATAAAATCTGCATTTTGTTTATCACTTTCTATGTTATAATAATTGACGCTTCCGAACAAGTGGACAAAAAATGGCTATTATGTTGCCTGGTTAAAAAAAGAAGAAAATGGACGAATTAGGATTCATTTGCATATCAAGTTTCTTCGATAAATCCATTTGAATTTCAATTAGGAGACTTCCCTGTTGGCCGGAGAGTATGACGCACAAATTTCATAGGGAAATATTGACAGAAGAATGACCCCAATTAACATTTTTTTTATTTTTACAGATAACAATTTTTTGCCGATGAGAAATTAATTAATGGTGGCCATTATCCTTCCTCTTATTTTTGGTTGGTAATTTTTACCCAGAGACAAAAATATAAATTAAACATTATATTTGCCACAATCACTTAATGATAATTTTTACCATTGTCTCTACATGTTGTGCCACGTAGAGGGATAGTGCCGCCTGTGCACCTTACGTGGTGCACTGTAGGCGTTACTTAAGGTTCTTTGCAGCGTCCCTTCGGCCCCTGGCTGCAACCCCTTTCATTCCTTTTACTGTACCTCCATTCATATTTTCTGCCTTCCGTCTTATTTTATACCCTCTCCTAACAATTGTTTATGGTGCAGCTGCGAGACTTTCCTCCTGTTACACCTTTCAGAACTTTTTACTCATGATTTCCCTTTCAGCGCTGAATGACCTCATAAGTCCCAGTGCTTGGCTTTTGGCCGGAATTGTATATTCCAATTCCAATTAATATTTTACTTATCCTATCCGGAAAAAAATGTGAGATAACAACATTAGAAGCTGACACAAAGTCGCCACAATTCTTTCCTCAGACATTCCCAAAAGAGACCCGGGTCTTCGTCAAACCGGAACCTGAATTATTCAAGTCAGCGAGGCGTACTGTTCACAAGTGCTCCGCTTGTAACCGAAATTATGCAAATTCCTGAAACGGCCCCGGAAAGAAGCAGGAGAAGAATTATTCCTCTTTCAAATGAGGGCACCCATAATTCAATTAGAGGACGATTTGCAATTACAAAACTGCAGAGCAGAACGACCTTAGGTGGAAGCATAGGACTTATGATAATGAGGCAATTACATTCTGGGGGAGGTAAAAGGAGTGAGGAGGGAGGAGGGAGGGGTGTTTAGCGGATTGTATGTCATCTGCTGATGATTCCAAATTCATTATCATTCTCCAAAAATATGGTAAGACTAAATTGTGTGTGTGTATATGTCATGATATTATATGGAGATAATTTTATATACGTATCGATCTTTTTCTCTTGTTATTTAAACTTTATATATCGTTCATTTCTTTTGTCGCAGAGGATATATATAAATATATATTGCATAACACATTTTCCCCATTCTGTCTTCTCGACATTAGTGCCATTCTCTTTCCAGGCTGCTGCATCTTTGGGTACAAGGACAGAACAGAGAACACATCTGCCCGCAGGTGTTTTGCAGACTAATGGAAGATGGAAAATGATCGTCAGCTGAAAAAGGTAAAAAAAAAAAAAAGCAGGTAAAATCAGCTGAAAAAACGAAACCAATTTGTGGAAAGCGCGAGTTATGTTTTTCGTTCTAATGCAAAAACACTTCTGTCTTTGCTACCTTGGCGAGGTGATGACTTTTTTTTCACCGGCTTTGTTTTTCCTCAGTGGCTTTTAGGAAGATTAGGCAAAAAACTTGGGCGCGGGAGGATTTTCTTGACACTCTTCCGAGATTGTTGGCACTGTGCCAAAGATGGCTGAGCTGACATTGCCAGGTGATCGGTTTCTGAAAGGCTGGATATTTTACTTCGAGAAATCTCGGCTTCCACGTGATATCGACCACTGCCTTTACTTAACAAGGATATACAGCTGTCATTTATATCTTAGCAAAGAAGGAGAATAATGAATATCAGTGAGAAATCGGTGGCCAGAGATTAGCTTACTGACAGGCAACAAATGATTACCCCATAGGAGACGGTGTGCCGTCAAATGCACCACATCCTGCAATGCAGGTAACATTAATGATTGCATAGGAGAGTGTTTGCCGCGTCCATTTGTTGCACTGTGCTTTGCAGCGTCCCTTGTCCCCTGCTGCAGTCCCTTTCATTCCTTTGACTGTACCTCCAGTCATATTCTCTCTCTTCCATCTGACTTTCATCCACCCTCTCCTGACAATTGTTTCATAGTGCAGCTGCGAGGCTTTCCTCCTGTTACGCCTTTCACACCATTTTAGTCTCAGTTTCCCTTTCAGCGCTGAATGACCTCATGGGTCCCAGTGCTTGGCCTTTGGCCTAAATTCTATATTCCTAATGATTACATTTTCAGGGGAGATGGAAATGTAATTTTTTTTTTTAACAAGAACTTGCTGGAGGCTTGCGGTCTTAGAACGCAGAAGGTGTAGCAGAATTGATCGTACTTGTCCCGTCGATAACCACGAGAGAGAGAGAGAGAGAGAGAGAGAGAGAGAGAGAGAGAGAGAGAGAGAGAGAGCAGGAGAAAAACACACGTGACAATTCATGTCATTGACCATTTTTCTTTCTTTTTCTTTTTCTCGGAAAACTTTTTCTTGAAACTTTAAAAAGGGTCAGAATGGGAGAGAGGAAGTTGAATCTCGCGTCCATTTTCTCTCAAGAAATTCCTTTTAAAAAATGTGCAGTGAAATTCTGTGCTCAAGTATGGTTCAGAGAATTTTCATATTTCGAGGAAGAAATTGTGAAGCATGATTTAGTGTCTTCACCCTGCCGGATTTGCTCAGTCCGCTCTGTGCATTTGGGGATGAAGATGAGAGAGAGAGAGAGAGAGAGAGATCGTTATTAAGAAATTACTGAAAATGGTAAATCATCAAGAAAGATACATTTTTCCACTCTCCGATTTATAAAGATGAGGACAGACATAAAACAGTTATATATTTACACAAACAGACAGAAAGATAAGAGAGAGAGAGAGAGAGAGAGAGAGAGAGAGAGAGAGAGAGAGTTGATATCATAATCAGGAATTAAAGTAGAATGTTGAATCGTCAAAAAAGTTAGGTTATAACTCGATTACTGCCTATTTAACAAACTAATGGTTTTCAGTTTTTGGCCACTTAGTGTCAGATTTAACTAAAAAAATTCTTGCACTCCAGTTATAGAGCAATACACGGTAAGACGTAGTACATAAACGTGGGTCCTATTATTATTATTATTATTATTATATTATTGTTATTATTATTATTATTATTATTATTATTATTATTATTCAGAAGATAAACCCATACCCATATGGAACAAGCCCACCATAGGGGCCATTTACTTAAAATTCAAGCTTCCAAAGAATATTATGGGACTCATTTGAATAAATTCACAGAATAGGAGATGAAGAGAAAAAATGAGAAATTATTAAATTGATAAATATATTGATAAACATATAAATGAATAAGTAAAATACAAATTAAATTGTTTTAGGGAAGTAATGCATTACACCTGAGTTACTTAATGTGGAATATTTATACTTAAATGTTAGAAACTTATTATCTAAAGTATATAGTTTGGAAATCTCATGTATTTTAACAAGTACTTTTTTCTCCTCTGTGGTGTTTTAGAGAGTAGTATCGTGCTTTCTCCTCTGCCACCTTGTACTCTGACTTTACTGCTTCTTTGTAGATTATCAGGGATGCTAAATTTGCAATTGCAAGAGGGTCACTCCTTGCAACATGGAACAGGCAGTTCACTGAATGCATTGTCAAATATATATATTTTTATTAATTTTTGCACTGATGAATTTATCAATTATCATATTCTAACAAACTTGCAACTCAATTTTAGGTTTGACGCAAGAGAAATGAATAAATCCAGTGCAGTCCGTGATATATAGAGAATGTAGAAAGGTAAACAGTTTAATTACTATGAATGCACACGTACAGTATATATTATGTAACTGTGTACATATAACATATCCATTTTTCTGCCAAAAGAAACGGCTGTAAAGCATCGCCCTGTTCTTCTTCTTCTTCTTCTTCTTCTTCTTCTTCCTGACAGAAACTGTATGAAAGCGTCAGCCCTGTCTGTCTCCCCCGGGAAATTAATTCAGGATAGTTGTTGTGTATAACCACGAGATATGGCGAATTCTACTCCTGAAGGAGCCACAGGTAAGTCCCACATTGTAAATTTTCTTCTTGAAGTCACAGACGAATTCACTGATGTTTTAGTTGAATACTTTCGTATAATGTTAATCTCGTGTTTCAGATAATTATGTGTTCCTAAGGGGAAATAGATAGTTGAAATTAATTATAACATGAACCTTATTCTAACAAAATTGGTTAACCAAAAAAGCCAGATGTGTTCAGTCAATGGCTCTGAGACAAACTTATCAATTCCATAACGTGAAATAAATCATGTTCGTGAAAAATCAACTGTCTTTATCAACTTAACATCAAGGAAGGTTTTCCTCTTGTTACACCTTTCAAACCTCCTTTACTCTCAGTTTTCCTCTCACCGCTGAATGACCTCACAGGTCTCAGCTCTTGGCCTTTGGCCTAAATTTTATATCCTAATAATAATGCTTATATATCATTTCATATTATCAAAAACTCCTACATTCCTTATGATTTGTATGGCAAATATCCTTCCCATGATGCCTGAAAACATTTATGGGAACTGTTGAAAGTAATTTCAAGGCCATAGATGGCAAGAGTGCATTTTAATGGGTGGCTCAGCTCTGCCATTTTTCCCGGATTGAACCGACCGTCGCATCTGGGAGGGGTGATGTCTGCAAATATTCTCAGAGAGAGAGAGAGAGAGAGAGAGAGAGAGAGAGAGAGAGAGAGAGAGAGAGAGAGAGAGAGATGGGTTTTAGGCAGCCGCTTGAAATCCTTAAGCTTCACGAGGGCTACTGTGGCAAAGCTTGAGGATTTAGAGAGCAATTTGACCAATATACCAAGATTTACACTCGAGAAGTATGTTTTCTTTTGTCTTTCTTTTTAGAGAACGAGATTGTTCTTCACAGTCTTAGAGCGTATTATTATTATTATTATTATTATTATTATTATTATTATTATTATTATTATTATTATTATTATTATTATTGTTGTTGTTAGGTAACATCTATCTTGTAATCTCACATTTTATATCGAAAATTGTAAAAAATTTTATTTAGCAGAAAGTATTATTATTATTATTATTATTATTATTATTATTATTATTATTATTATTATTATTATTAATTAACCTGTACCTTGTAATCTCACATTTCATATCCAAAATTGTAAATATATTTCTAAATTTCAGTTTGCACTAAATCGCAGCCTGTTTATATCAATGCTTTGTCTTTTTTTTTTTTTTTTGTTTTTACCAACGTCTTTGCAACACTAAAGGAACACAAACAAAAAAAGCTGCTTATTTGGTTTGAAGGGATCTGCCCATTGTGTTACCGTCACTGTCAGTCCTTGTTTGCTGAACAGGTTTTCTCAGTTTGGAGAAATGGCGCTGCTTTTAAGAGCTTCAGATCTTTGCTGTTCAGTTCTCTCAAGGTCCGAAGATGCCTCCTTTTAGATTTAGTAGACACTGCTTCTCTGGTGGTGTATTCCTTGTGGTTTATTCAAACCGTTTTCCTTTGTTAATCTTTTACTTTATACTTTTATATGTATGTACGTAAACATACATATATATATATATATATATATATATATATATATATATATATATATATATATATATATATATATATATATATATATATATATATATATATATATATATATATATATATATATATATATATATATATATATATATATATATTTTTTATTTTTTTTTTTACTGTACCTACGTTCATATTCTTTTCTTCCATCTTACTTTCCTCCCTATCCTAACAGTTGTTTCATGGTGCATCTGCGAGGTTTTCCTCCTGTTACACCTTTCAAACCTTTTTACTCTCAATTTGCCTTTCAACGCTGAATGACCTCACAGGTCCCATTGCTTGGCCTTTGGCCTAAATTTTATATTCCATTCCATTCCATTCCAACACGATTAGCAAAGCCTTTCGTATATCTGTATCCAGAGCAACAACATCTGAAATGCCATTATATCCGTTGATGTTATCGAAAACTCCTCACGCATCTTCCTTCAAAAATAAGATCAGAATAGAAAACCTGACTCCTTGAGAAGAATGCTTGCTAAGAAACGATAGAAGGAGAATGATTAGGCGCTAAGGAAAGGAGAAAAGATCCGCCTGGTTTTTAGGGAAGGAGCTTTTGAGGTAAAGAATCCAGGAGAGGAATTTTAAGAGTCTGAAACTAATCAGAAGGACTTTCGCCTTGGTCCTACAGTTCCTAGATAATCTCCTTCTTGCCTCTATAGGAGCCTTCATCCAATTTCTAAGATTAAAAAAAAAGGGTCTGGTCTTCTCTGGTAATCTCAAGTTAGGCTACGTAGCTTTCTTGAAATAAAAAAAGGTGATTGGTTTTTAAATGCGTGTTTTCACAAGTCAGTAATTGGGAATAAGCCTTTGAAGTTTTTTTTTTTTTTTTTTTAATAAAGCTTTGATTCAACTGGAGGCTATAAGGTTCTCTCGGCTTCTCTACCAAACTAATTCCAGTAACCCGCCTCGCTTCTCTCTCTCTCTCTCTCTCTCTCTCTCTCTCTCTCTCTCTCTCTCTCTCTCTCTCTCTCTCTCTCTATATATACACACACACACACACACACACACACACACACACACACACATATATATATATATATATATATATATATATATATATATATATATATATATATATATATATATATATATATATATATATATATATATATACATATATATATATATGATATAAATATATATATATATATATCATTGATAGAAAGTCTGGTTCGATCCCGACGTGAGTCAAAATCTGATTGCTGTTCCACATGTGATTGTGTTTATATATATATATATATATATATATATATATATATATATATATATATATATATA
This sequence comes from Macrobrachium rosenbergii, assembly GCF_040412425.1. NCBI lineage: Eukaryota > Metazoa > Arthropoda > Malacostraca > Decapoda > Palaemonidae > Macrobrachium > Macrobrachium rosenbergii. The sequence continues at coordinate 58,935,057 of NC_089749.1, read as the reverse complement.
TATATATATATATATATATATATATATATATATATATATATATATATATATATATATATATATATATATATATATATATATATGTGTGTGTGTGTGCATGTGTGTGTGTGTGTGTGTGTGTGTGTGAGAGAGAGAGAGAGAGAGAGAGAGACAGACAGACAGAGAGAGGACAGACTTGTGAAAACAACAAAACTTCAAAAAAGAGAAGAGAGAGAGTAGTAATCTTGATCGAAAAATGAAAAATTGTGGAAATCGAAAACTTGAAGCGGAAAATCACGAACCTTTCGTTTGTGAAAACAGGGATGGTACTTTTGATTTTTTGTTCCATAGCAATAGGAATAAACGCATTAAAGCCACAACAAAGATATTCCGGAATTAATATTTGAAATGCCGCAGCGACAAAGAGTTTTATTGGATTTTGTGTTTGAATGAACTGATGGAAATGTTTTTTATATTATCCCGGAGAGCTAATGCTCCCATTTCCGCTGTTAGCGTCACCAGAAGGATTTGCATTCAATTACCAGGCAGATGCTGTGCATTTTTGAAAGCTCTGAAGCACAAAGTGCACGAAGGTATATTAAAAAAATATATACACACATTAGAGCAACTACACACATACATACACGCACGCATAACGGATTAGAGAATCATTCTGTGAAATCCAAATGCCCTAATTCGGGTTTTTCATATACCTGATTCTGTTAAATCGAATTAAGCTGATAAATTATGGGAGCGAAGTTTTAATTCCTTTAGGCTTAATATTTTAGTTTTTCAATGACATTAAAGATTACTGATTTTGGTTCACGTATGCACCGAGATTAAACAATCATTCTGTAAAGTCCAAATGTACTAAATAGGGTTTTTCATAGGACTGAATCTGTCAGATTAAGTGCATTTGATGAATGATGAAAGCGAAGTTTTGTGTCCTTTAAACTTAATGTTTATTTTTCAAAGACATTAAAGATTGTTGATTTAACCAAAGTATTATTCTCTCGACTGACCATCTCTGTTTTGGTTCACCAAATACTATCGTTTGATTTTACTTTTCTTTTAATATTCATATTGGAAGAACAAATCCATAGTTGTATACTTACAAATAAATCTAAATATAGAACTTTTGGGAATCTGTTTGAAAGTGGGATTCGAACAGGTTCCCGAAAGCTCTCTATTTAGATTGATTTTTAAATATACTTGGACCCAAACATAACTGTGGATTTGTTTCTCCTTTTCAAGACTCATGCTACTCTGAGTATTTTTTAATATTCATATTATAATCACACTGTCATTCATAGTTTCCACCTCAGCAAAGAAAATAAATTCTTTGTGTTTTCATTTCAACTGCTTCCTCCAGTCATCTTTGCCTAGTGATTTATCAGTGTTTTTCCACAATGTTTACATTTCCGAATGAGATTTTGAGGCTTCTCTCCAAGATAAATGTTTGGACTGACTTCTCGTGCATTCACAGATAACGTTTTGGAACAGACACACAACGAGTTGTATTTATTCTTATGATTACTGTCAACACACACTCGCTTAGATGCTTATTTTGAATTTACTTTTTTCTTTTTTTGTAAATGGAAAAATTGTCTGTGCGTCGATACACTTAATATTGTTGGGTTAGCCTTTCATTGGTCCTAAATATTTCACGTATCTTGTGGCACAAGTCTACAGATTTTCAATGCGAATGACTTGATCATAAATATTCCGGTATCTACAGCATGTAGGAATACAGATTCCAGTGTTAGAGACACGGACAGACAGACAGACAGACAGACAGACGTCGAGAGAAGGGGGGCCGGGGGCAGACAGACAGACAGACACAGAGAGGAGGCAAATACAGACAAACAGACAGGGGCATTGAGAGAGGGGGTAAATAGACAGACAGGCAGACAGACAGATAGAGGAGGGCAGAGAAACAGACAGACTGACAGAGACAGAGAGGGGCAGACAGACACATTGAGAGAGGAGCCAAAGAGACAGACAGATTGAGACATTGAAAGAGGAGGCAGAAGAGACAGACAGACAGACAGACAGACAGGGACATTGAGAGAGGAGGCAAAGAGACAGACAGACAGACAGAGGGGGCAGAGAATCAGACAGATTGACATACACAGAGGGGGCAGACAGACAAATAGACAGGGACATTGAGAGAGGGGGCAAAGAGCAAGATAGACAGACAGACAGGGACACTGAGAGAAGGGGCAAAGAGACAGACAGACAGACAGACAGACAGACAGTCAGGAACATTGAGAGAGGGCCCAAAGAGACAGACAGCCAGCCACACAGCAAACAGAGAAGCGTGTTCTGTAATGTCAGTCCTATTTATACTTTTCAGAATCTGTCTGTAAAGGACTGGAGAACAATACCTTGCACCCTCGCCTCCCATTCAGTAAATGGTGCAACAGAAAGCACCATAACGCACAATGCAAATGGTGGAACAGAAAGTACCGTGCAAATGGTGCAACAGAACCATGCAAATGGTGCAGCAGAAAGTACAATGCAACTGGAGCGCTCGCTTTAATAACAAAAAGAGAAAGGTTGAGGCTTAACCAGGCACTCACTCACTTCGGCTGCTCATCTCGAATACATTAGCGCCCAGTTCTTCAGAAGAGCCTTTTGTAGCTTTAGCCTTCAAATGCATATTGTTCCGCCCTTGATCTTCCGCTGCCTTCTCTTTTCATTATGCAAACGAGGATTTGCGCTTCCTGGTATTCTCTCTCTCTCTCTCTCTCTCTCTCTCTCTCTCTCTCTCTCTCTCTCTCTCTCTCTCTCTGGCGTTCCCTCGAAAGCCCTTTTGTTTTCACTGACCCCTCATCACTTTGGGCTTTATTTAAAGTGGCCGGAATACGATGCATCTGTCTGTCTGTCTGTCTGTCTGTCTACCTACCTATCTGTCTTTCTGTTTTTTTATCTGTCTGTCTCTGTGTCTATCTGTCTGTCTGTCTGTCCTTCTGTTTACCTACCTATCTGTCTTTCTGTCTTTTTATCTGTCTGTCTCTGTATCTGTCTGCCTGTCTGTCGTTCTGTCTGTCTCCCTGCCTTTCTGTCTTTCTGTCTGGCTATCTATCTGTCTGTCTGTCTGTCTGTCTGTCTGTCTGTCTGTCTACCTATTTATCTTTCTGTCTTTCTATCTGTCTCTATGCCTTCTTATCTATCTTTCCATCTGCCTGTCTCTGTATCTATCTATCTATCTATGTATCTTTCAGTCTGTCTACCTATCTACCTGTCTATCTATCTACCTGTATGTCTCTGTGTCTGTCTGTCTGTCTGTCTGTCTACCTACCTTTCTATCTTTCTAATTGTCTCTATACCTACCTATCTATTTTTATATCCTCATATCTCTGCATCTGTCTAACTGTATCTCTGTTTATCTACCTATCTATCTATCTATCTATCTTTCTATCTTTATGTCTGCCTCTGTCTGCATCTATTTATCTGATTGACGAAGCTTGCAAGATGTTTTCCTCAGTTCCGGGAGAGATTTCCCCTCAGAGTTGAGATGAAGTCAACGAAGAGAATCAGTCAACTCTGAGGTAATTCATGAGAAAAGTTGACCATCCTCAAAATGTCAACAGATGATTGCGTTTGCTGAGTTCCATCCAATTCGGTCCGTCAGTTCTTGAGCTATCTGGTAATGTAAATCACAAAGATAAAACAAATGATTTATTTGATATTTTTTATTCTGTCTTGTCTGGTCTCTCTGTCTCTCTGATGTCTGTCAAAGTTAAAATTTATCTGATTTATGTTGATTTTTATTTAACATTCTATCTATCTATCAAAAAAATCTACCTAATACTTTTTTGTTATGTCTACGGTATATATATATATCTTTTTGTCATACTAACTATATATATATATATCTATATATATATATATATATATATATATATATATATATATATATATATATATATATATATATATAGAGTATAGAATCTACTGGTCAGTTTTTTACCCGACTTATGTGTAGTTATAACAATCACAACGCCCTCTTAACTTCTCGAATTCTTCACACTTTTCATAGTACGCTTGTCACTATAAAGCCTCAAATCCAAATGCCAGAATGTGAAGTAATTCCGGTGTCCGGTGGCAAGATTCGAACCCGCATTCGGAGTATCAGATCGAGGTTATGTTGCCGACCTGACCATCAGAAAGTACGATTCAGGAAGGTGAAACAAGGTTAATAATATCTGATGAATGGTTTCATCCCGTTTCGATGGTATATACTAAATATACCACCGAATATCTAAAACGCTCGGAAATGACAGGCTTCTGCCCTAACAAAAAGCACTGTAATTCGAATAAGCTGTACAATTGTTTTTACTTATTTTATAAATAAAAATAAAAATATAAAAAAACAAATACGTAAAAATATAAAAAACCCATACGTAAAAATATATACTTGATATTTTTACGTGTGTTTTTATATTTTTCTTCTCTCTCTCTCTCTCTCTCTCTCTCTCTCTCTCTCTCTCTCTCTCTCTCTCTCTCTCTCCATCCCACTTGCTATCTTCAAGTACCAAATTCACTGCTTAGGTCAACAGAGAGCCAATGGAATGCGCCCATCTCGCCCCTGGTCTCTCGTTCCAGAAAATCGAAAGCTGGTCCCTGGTTCCTCAGTCTGCGAGCCGCTTCTCTTTATACCGCAGAGCTACGAGGACCGTCGGAGGTGAGGAAGGGCCTGGGGAGGGTTGGGGGGGGTTAGTTGTAGGCTGAGCTTTCAACGATTTTCGATATTTCAGCCGAAGGACCGCGCAGAAAAATAATATATATTTATTCCTATGAATTCTGCTCCGAAGACCTTTTTTTTTTTCATTGGAGAGTCCATTCAGAGATCTGATTCGATATTTTTCAATATTGAGCTGACCTGGAAAAAGCTTTCTCCGATGGCTGCGCCTCCAATGGCATTCTCTGGGACTTTCTTATCTTACATTTCTCTCTCTCTTTCGCGGAATCTGGGGATGGGATTCTCTCTCTCTCTCTCTCTCTCTCTCTCTCTCTCTCTCTCTCCTTTCCACCAAAATTAATTCGAGCTGGGTGGAATTGAAAAGATTGTATATTTCGCTCCATAGACAGAAAATTTTAAATGTTTTCCACGAATCAAATCTCGTATACTAAATATATTTATTTACGGATGTTTTTATTTCGTAGGAAATGTGCCCAAGTGAATAAGTTTAGTACTCTGATTGAATGTCTTTCCTTGATGATCTCTGTTTTTTTATGATAATTTTCGTGCAAGAGTAATGAAATCTGACTTCGTTATCTGCTATCTGGCAAACAGAAGGGACGTTGTAAAGATCCGCAACCCCAGAGTACCCATGTAAAGATTGGCTATCCTGAACACGGCGAAGGGACATTCCATTTGGCCGACAACAAACAGATGCACCGCCAGTATCAGATCGAGTTTGTTAACACTAGCCACCCTAAATATTAGCTTGTTAAGATAAACAACCCTCAGGTACTCTGGGGTTGCTGTTCTTTACAACGTCCAACAGAAGCTAAAGAAAAAACAGATTTTACTCCTTTTGAAATCTGGTGGTAGTGATCTTTCATTTGTTATGTGTCGTTCTGTCTCTAAGTTTGTAGGATTAATAGAAAATAAAGTATCGGATTTTCCTCGTTCACTGATATTTCTATTAATTGTAAAACGTGTGTCGTGCGTCCAGATTTTTGTAGAGGGATGCTAATGATGTCTCTATTCGTCAAAGAAAAAAAACGTGAATTGTAAAGCTTATTCGAATTACAGTGGTTGTTTTAGGGGTAGAAGCCTGTAATTTCTGAGTGTTTCGAATATTCTCGCATAGATTGTGCTGCAGACTTAAATATTCATAATTATGACAAATTAAAATCTTACATTTTCCACGACTGAAATGTAAAATCGAACATAAAACCTAAACAACACGAAAATTTTCCCAAGAAACACGATTTGTACGCCATGTAATTGCTACTTCTCTAATTAGCCTGGGAAACAAATATGAATCTGAGTTTGACTTTTGGAAACTTTTCCATAGCAGATGAAATCTCGTACAGCACATTTGGGAGACTGATTTTCCGTACGACCTGATCTGACTTATTATATTAGACTGCCACATTCAATGAATCAGTTGTCCCTCTCTCCAAATATAAATGCAATTCACTCATCATTTACCCATGATGTATTTTGCAGATTCTGCACCCCGTTTCAGCATAGTACGAGTTATCTCATTTCCCCTTCCCTCTTTATCTCCTGCATTTCATTGTTTTCTTCGTACGAGGCAAATCTAGGCAATATATATCCAGGCCAATTAACATTATCCTCTCAACCATAGGCCTTAATTGGAATTTCCAGGTTGATCCGATGTATTCGTGATTGTAAATGAAAGATGCAAATGGACACAGTCTACTTAGTGCAGCCCTCTGCCTCTTCATGTAATTCGCGATGGAGAAGAAATGATCATTAATCATGATTTGATGTTTGCTCTGCTTGGGACTCATAGAATTCTGGAGCTGCTGTATCTAGAGGGGCTATTTTTTAGGATTGCTGCTCTCTAGAGTTTGCAGTTTTTTAGAGTTGTTATTTCCTAGAGTTGTACTTTCTTTCCACCATAAGCAGGACTGGTTAATGCTGTTAAGAATGAAATGATGTTCTGTAAAAAGATGTTTTGTTGCCTCCTAGATAGATAGATAGATAGATAGAGAGCTTCCTAGATAGATAGATAGATAGATAGATAGAGAGCTAATGCTTTAGACATTGATAGTTGGTGATTTGCATTTTGACACAACAAATGTCATAAAATGATTCCTCTTATATACATATATATATATATATATATTATATATATTCATATATATTTATATATATATATATATATATATATATATATATATTTATATATATGAAATATAAAAATACCGTATCGTGCTTTCTCAGTTATCAATAGAAGGACCTACAGTAAACTCTTTGTCTAGTAAAGAGAAACCATTTGTCAAATATTTTCAGAGTTTATTTGAGCTCTAAATATTTACCAATACATTTCGTCTTCAGGCAAGAGTATTACTGTGATCTCTTTCTTCATTGAGATATATATATGGCTATATATATATATATATATATATATATATATATATATATATATATATATATATATATATATATATATATATATATATATATATGTTATATATATATATACATATTGTAGTATATCCCTTTCTCTTTTTGTACTCAGTTTGACCCTTGAAAGAATAACATCTAGTCGGGACAAACTAAAAAGATTTACCTTTTCAAGCGCATGAATTATCCTGACTAAAAAAATGGCTTGCCTTGAAAACATTTTGTTTTTGTAGCCTGAATTATTTTGTTGTTGCTGTCTCTCGAGTGAAATAAAAGTTTAATTAAATTTTTAGTTTCTTTTTGTGGGGGGTGCGCCCTATTTCGACTGCTGTCATTAGTTTTATGTACAACCAGAATGCTTTTAAGTCGAACGCGAAAGAATTCCTCCGGAAAACTAGATCAGGGAAGTTTGGATTAGGCTAAAAAGTTTGCAGGAATGCTGAATGTAAAACAAAATTTGGTTATTGAGTGAAAAAATATATTTATATGACGCCTGATGGAATTCATAATTCATCCCATACTTGGTTGAACTTGATTAGTTTATGGAAATATGAACGCGTATTCCGTAATATGGATTTCACTTTTAGGCGGTGATTCTGAAAAGAAATTCCAAGTCTTGCTTAAAATTCAAAATACTTGGTCAGTTGTTGCATTAAGCATGTTGATAATAACAGGTCAGTATAGAACTTAGAAACTGAAATCAAAAACTGAAATTGAGAACAACATATTTCAGAAATCTAAGCAACAGTACATTTCAGAGTTAAATGCGATATTTGTTTCTCAAGGTTGTGGTCTATTCAGGCAAGTTGATGATTACTCGAATTTCTTAGTCCGACCTCTTTAAGGAAACGACAAATGTGTAGTTGATTTAACTTCTGACTTTAGCATAAAGCCCTGAAACAGGAGGCCTCTGAGTAAAGACACATGGAGTCCATGCTAAAGGATTGTCCTAACTTTGTGCATAAAGCTCCAGAATATGAGGCTCTGAGTAAAGACATGATGCAGTGCAATACGAATGTCCTAACTTTAGCATAAAAGCCCCAGAATATGAGGCCTCTGAGTAAAGACATGATGTAGGTCCATACGAATGTCCTAACTTTAGCATGAAAGCCCCAGAATATGAGGCCTCTGAGTAAAGACATGATGTAGGTCCATACGAATGTCCTAACTTTAGCATGAAAGCCCCAGAATATGAGGCCTCTGAGTAAAGACATGATGTAGGTCCATACGAATGTCCTAACTTTAGCATGAAAGCCCCAGAATATGAGGCCTCTGAGTAAAGACATAATGCAGATCAATACGAATGTCCTAACTTTAGCTTAAAAGCCCCAGAATATGAGGCCTCTGAGTAAATACATGATGCAGTGCACATGAATGTCCTAACTTCTTTAGCATAAAAGCCTCAGTGAATATGGAGAGGCCTCTGAGTAAATACATGATTTGGTGCAATACGAATGTCCTAACTTAGCATAAAAGCCCCAGTAATCGAGGAGGCCTCTGAGTAAAGACACATGCTGTAGGTCCATACAATGTCCTAACTTTAGCATGAGCCCTGAATATGAGGCTCTGAGAAGACATGATGGTATCCATGAATGTCCTAACTTTGGTACAAAAGCCCTGTAACAGTGAGGCCTCTGAGTAAAGACATGATGTAGGTCCATACGAATGCCCTAACTTTAGCATAAAAGCCCCAGAATATGAGGCCTCTGAGTAAAGACATGATGCAGATCAATACGAATGTCCTAACTGTAGCTTAAAAGCCGCAGAATATGAGTTTTGTTTATTTTAGTGAAGATATGATGCAGCTGAATGCGACTGTGCAAGGATGCTTTGGAGTCAGTGATGGTGCCCCGCATTGCATTTGGACTGCCGTTATGGGAAATTACCGGAAGGAAAAGGAGAAGGGAATATTATGGGTGTGTCTGTTGGGGAGGCTCATTTGCCATTAAACCCACAAATACATTTAGAGATGAAACTCTACAGAGAGCTTTCTAGAGCTTACACGATTCTCCTTTCGAAATTTAGATTGGGAAGGAGTAATTGTTTAGACTCTCGAAAGCTCTCAGGAGTTTTAGTTTTAGTTATATTTTGTAGTTACGTGACGATGGATTTATTTCTCCAACACACACAATAATAATAATAATAATAATAATAGTATTAAATAGGGCTCCATAGTGGGTAATGTAAGATATATTAGAAATATATGAGATAACGAGAGCTTGAGAATCTGTTTTTGATGAGGAGAACGAGCAGGTTCTGAAAGCCTCGTTTGTGGTTATGATATGTTTCTAATATATGTTTACATTTACACCATAGACTTCTGCACCCATTTTAGTGAATCAGGTTAAAGTGAGTTTCTTTTTACGATTAGACACACAATAATAATAATAACAATAATAATAATAATAATAATAATAATAATAATAATAATAATAATAATAATAATAATAATAATAATAAGTGAGTAACATACCCTGTCGAAGGGAAGTAGTTTTCAATTTCATTGCTGCCTTCAGTGTGCCGGGTTTACAGGCTTTCAGAATGGTGTAGAAATTCCTTCTCTTCAGATCGTAAAGGCCGTAATAACAGTCGAAGGTCATGACACAAGCCTCCATTTTAGCTAAATGTATTTTACTCCATAATAGCCTCTCCTGAAAGCACATTAACTCTGTTTCACCCTATGCTGATAATCGCTTAAATTAATGAATGTGAATCCTACGACACTTGTAAAGACCAGAAGGAGGTAGAAGAAGAAGAAGAAGAATAACAGCAATAGTTAAATATTGAATAATAAAGAAGAAGAAGAAGAAGAAGGAATAGAGAAGAACCTTGTTGACAACCGAAGGTACTTCCAGTTCATTGGCACAAAATCATTACAGGCACAAAAACAAATCAGCATTACAACTCCAATACACTTGACCAAAAGCATTGAAATTGCTGTTTCTCTAGCTTAGCGTCATTAGGAACTCTGAAAACAAACAGTGATGATAATGACTTAATATAAATGATAATCATCGTAAGGATTACTGCCGACACTAATTACCAATCCGCTCCAAATCTCTCTTAATGGAGAATGTCAGGTGTTGAACTTCCTGACAGGGAAATATATTAAATGCAAGTGTTTTGTTATTATTATTATTATTATTATTGTTATTATTATTATTATTAGTATTATTATTAAGACAAATCTTGATAATGATTTAGGCGCGTTGTTTTCATCTCTGAATCAAAGGCTACTGAACTTGTTTACATTTTGGATTAAAAACTGTAATAATTGAAGGTTTGAGTGTTTTTATTATGATACGTTCACTTCGATCTTCTCTAATATGTAATGTGTGTATACGCATACCACAATACATATATATATATATATATAGTATATAGAGTATATATATATATATATATATATATATATATGTTATATATATATATATATATATATATTTTATATATATATATATATGTATATTTATACACAAATATATAAAATATTATAATACTTATATATATATATATATATATATATATATATATATATATATATATATATATATATATATAATTTATATATATATATATAGATATATATATATATATATAATTTATATATATATATATATATAGTATATATATTATATTATATATATATACATATATATATATATATATATATATATATATATATATATATATATATATATATATTTATATATAATATACGTATTTTTATATATATGTACATATATTATGTAAAATAAACATCCGTAGCATCTACGCAACCAGCGTACGTAAGAAGCATTCGATAAGGGGAAACTTTGGCTCTCCCTGCTCGAATTTACGCCCTAATGAATTCAAGTCCATTGTTGGAACTTGGGAGACGGAGGCAGACGAGATAGAGTTTATGTGGCCAAACGGCCGAAGTTCCAAGTCAGATTCAAAACCTTAGTTTAGTTTCTCTATCACAGTTTCTTGGTTTAATAATAATAATAATAATAATAAGAATAATAATAATAATAATAATAATAATAAGGTTTGGAACCTTACAAGTCCACATAGCACTGAAAAGTTTTTTCCTGATAAAGGAGAGAAGAAGTGTACTGGAGTAGCGTTATACCTAAAAGTAATATGGCAGTTTCTGCTTCTACTCGTCCACTGAAGCCAAGGAGATTTCAGCCTCCTCTTCCCCCAGTACAACTTTATGAAATCAGCTGCCATTTAGCCTGATTTCATCATCATGTACATCAGCAGAATCCCAACCCTACATAAAATTAAATTGAATGACTATTCTGCAGCCGGCAATAATTGATAAATTCAACTGCTATTTCTATTTGATTTCATCAGCTTGTATTTAATGTACTGCATAAAATTTCAAGCTACAGATATGAACGACTGAATGGTGTGGTACAAGATATTTTACTCATCCTCGAGCAATGGAAACAATTCTCGATAACAGAAGTTGTCTGATCTCTTTTATCAAGTAAAGCAGCGAGAAGAATATGACGTGAGGCCCTTTAGGAGGATCTAGTTGGCTGTCCTGAATTTAAGAGACAAGCAGATGGATATGATATATATTTTCAGCGCCTAAGCCTATCTCTCTCTTCTCTCTCTCTCTCTCTCTCTCTCTCTCTCTCTGGGCTTTAGAGAGTGAAGGATTAGCATAAGTGTATGTGGCTCGAGAGTAAACGTTGTTTATGCACACATAATTGGGGGACCTAGCTCACGGAGGTCTTCGGTGACGATAATTGATTGCATTTTCGTTCTCCACTTCTTCGCAAATCTCAACGACGAATTTGCACCTGGTCTTTTTTGTTTTGTTTTGTTTTGTTTTATTTACTCAGCTTTTTATTTTTTCTTGCCGTTGTTTACTTCGTCTGTTATAATTATTTGTCCTCTCTCTCTCTCTCTCTTCTCTCTATTTATATATATATATATATATATATATATATATATATATATATATATATATATATATATTATACTGTGTATTATATATATATATAGAAAATATATATATATAAATATATACATATATATAGATATAATATTCTAAGAGATTAATATTGCATTACATTTGTAAAACGCGATCTCAAGAGAGCCACAAAACAAAGCACATATCATTAAGATAATTCAGCCGTCGTACAGAACTCGAACGTAATATTAAATTGTGATGAATGTGGGAGTGATTCTCATCTGATGTTGCAAAGTGGAGGGAACCAAAAGTTAGTGCCCAGTAATCTCGGGGATTTCTGAATATAATGAGAAGAAAGGCTCAAGATAATTAAGTATTTTGGTATTTAGCTACCATGTGTGTGTGTGTGTGTGTGTGTGAGAGAGAGAGAGAGAGAGACAGACAGACAGAGATTGTGAGTTATGTCCTGTGGCTACTATACGAGAGGAAGGCTGATATATATATATATATATATATATACATATATATATATATATATATATATATATATATATATATATATATATATATATATATATATATATATATATATGTATATATATATAAGAGAGAGAGAGAGAGAGAGAGAGAGAGGAGAGAGAGAGAGAGAGAGAGAGAGAATTACGTAACAGACGAAGCATACAGAAGAGAAACAGAAAAAATAAAACGCGAGTGAACGAATAAAACCAGTGTAAATTCCCTCGTTGGAGTTTGCGAAGAGGCAGAACGAAAATGCAATCAATTATCGCCACAAGAAAGACGCTCCATTAACTGGACCCCAGAACGTGTGTGCATAAACAACAAGCTTACTCCTCGGGCAAAGCATACACTCATGCTGATCAGCCTTCACTCTCTTTAAACCCCGAGAGAGAGAGAGAGAGAGAGAGAGAGAGAGAGAGAGAGAGAGAGAGAGAGAGAGAGAGAGAGCCAGGCTTTGGCGCAGGCGATATATAGCTTGTATCCATCTGCTTGTCTCTTAAATTCTGGACAAGCCCAGGAGATCCTTCCAAAGGACCTCACGTAATGCTCTCGCTGCTTTAGCTGCCATAACGGGGATTAGATCTTTCAGTATCGAGGTGTTTCCATTGCCTGAGGAAAGAGAAAAATATCTTAATGTTTGGCATTTCGTCGTTCATATCTGCAGCTTTGGAATTTTATGTAAGCCTATATTAGGTTGATGAAATGAATTAAAATACATGATAACCACACCGCTCTGTTCTAGTGTCAGACCAGCCCTCACAAATACAGTTTACTTTTTATTTCATGCCACTGGGAACATACCAGCTGGTGGAGATATCCATTGCTATGGCAGAATGACTTAAGCAGCCGACATTCTTTTGTCCACAGAAGATTCGGAAGGTAGATTCGTTAATTTGGCAATTCATGGGAAAAAAAGTGTCCTAGATAGAAAAAAAAATAGTTTACCTTAGGCAAAAGTTTAATGCAGGGAAAGGAAAAGATACTGATGTATATGACGACAGCTGATTTAAGACGCTAATGTAACAAATCGTGGGAAGAGAAGTTTCCCGGATAGAAAGAAAATAGTCTACTAGAGGAAAAGTTTGGATGCATTGAAAGGAACAGATACTGGTGTATATGACAACGGCTGATAGAAGAGCGGAGTAAAATAAACACAAAAAAAGGACAGATAACCAGTTAGAGCCTCTTTCAGAGCTTTGACCCAACTCTTGAATGTCAGTAAGAAAAAGGAGATAAGAAAATAATTCTCTGTTGAGCGGTTCATAAAATAGATTCTGGTCATGCCATGAGGTGGAAACGTACTAACTTTTTTCAAGAGATAAAACGTGATAGAATTCGATAAATGTTTGATTGTATCCACGCTCACTGGTGCATTTAATCTTTTCATTTTATGTCGTTTATATAATTTTTATATCATTTCTTGATGTGTGAGGATTTCTCGTCTTCTCTTTATGGGTACTTGAAACTTTTCACAAAGGATCCTGGCTCGCAGATTCTTTTCGCCACTGACAAGTTTCCGTGGCAGGAGGCCAACTGTCAGCAAACAGAGATTTCACATTCCCAACAAGGTGTCTAACGAAGCGTGACGTGCGATAAATTAAAAGGGAAACAGAAAAATGGATAATTTTGTTATTTCTTTCTTATTTTATAGATGAATAAAAGGATAAAAAAAATCAACAGCACAGTTTGTGAGCCGTTCCATAAAAAGTTTTTCTTTTCATTTTTTCACCATAATTGACATCTTTCCTTTCTATTACCGGACTTAGTAAGGGGATGTAGTGCCGTCAGTGCGCCTCAGACAGTGTACTGTAGGCCCCTAGCTGCGCCCATTTTTTAGCTTTCTTCAGCCTTACTCTCCAGCCTCTCTAACTATTACTTGTTAGTGGAACTGTGTGGTTTTCTCCTAATTCCACCTTTAGATCTTTGTCTTATCTCAGTTATTTTGTGGATCCTCCGACTTGCTGTTCAACCACTCTAACTCCCTTTTCCCTGTCTCAAACGGTGAATGGCCGCAAGTACTTTAGTGCTTGGCTTGACAACAGAAATTATTATTATTATTATTATTATTATTATTATTATTATTATTATTATTATTATTATTATTATTATTATTATTCAGAAGATGAACGCTATTCATATGGAACAAGCTCACCAAAGAGGACATTGACTTGAAATTCCAGAAGCTTCCGAAGAACATTAATGTGTTCATTAGAAAGAAGTAACAGAAGGGAAAAGGAAATAGAGAAAGAAGAGTTCTAACTCATTAAAAAAGAAAACATAAATAAACCAATTAACAAATAGATAGAAATGTAATTCTCAGAAATTTCAATCATTGGCAGATCTGCTCGCAAGGGAAATGATTATTTAAGGGAAATGATTATTTAAGGGAAATGACTATTTAAGGGAAATGTTTATTACTAATTTTCCTAGCGAACGTGATATTGATGCCCTCATTACTCTCCAACGGGGCTCCGGAATTCTCGAAAATGCCACGTTTTCGGCCCCGCTTTAATCTCTGGATTTTCCATCGCTGTGTTGAGTGGAATTTTCGCCTCTGTGCAATTGCACCAGCACTAGATTATATATATATATATATATATATATATATATATATATATATATATATATATATATATATATATATATATATATATATATATATATATATATATATATATATATATATATATATTATATTATATTTATATATATATATATATATATACATATATATTTCATATATATATATATTATTATTTATTTATATATACATATACATACAGTTGGAACCTAGATAGCAATATGCATATATATATACCTGGGCAAGCTAACTGTATGCATATATATATATATATATATATTATATAATATATATATATATATATATATATATATATATATATATATATATATAGTTATATCAGGTTCCAACTTATATTTAGACTTGTATGGTATGGGTATGTCCCCTTCAATTGAAATGTGTGCAAACGGTGATCCTTGTTGTATGTCATAAATTTATTTTTGTATCTACAGGTGATTGTGTTGATTATTTCTATGTATGTGTGTGTGTATATATATATATATGTATGCATGTATGTATATATGTATATTTATTTATATTTATATATTAAAGATTAAGAAAGTTCTGATGTTACACAGAATATTTTTCTTATCTTTTTTATTCATCTAAATAAGTTAAACTCATTCTTTGACAATTTTCCAGAATCTCTCTCTCTCTCTCTCTCTCTCTCTCTCTCTCTCTCTCTCTCTCTCTCTCTCTCTCTCTCTCTCTCCATGCATGAATCGGGAAACTCCGTAATCTAGTTAAACTGAAATATCGTCTGTAAACTTCGAAAGAAAAAGAAAAAAAAAGAATGTGTAAAATATCGCCCACCATAAAGGCAAGGTAAGCCGCGGCCTCCTTCTCTGTCTCCGAAGAAATGGAAAATAAGTATGAAGTAACTTCAGAGACTCACTTACTTTTAAAACCTTTTATGCCTCAACTTTCTTCAGTGATTTTGCTCCAGTTAAAACACCGGTTTTTTTCTCCTCGTATTTCTCAAGGGTCGTTATTTATTTTTTTGGGGGTAGATGTTTTTTCTTTGGACCAAGAGGCGCTGGCTGAAGTATATTCCCATTCCGGAATTCTCATTTTAGTTAAATATGAATGTTGAATATCACTGGATAAAAATGGACATTATTTAATAATCGTTTATATACTATGCAAATGGAGATTAAGGAATCCTGGAATTTTCAATAAATGAAAAATTTTTTCGTGCAGATATTTTTTCCCACTGATAGTTTTCTTTGGAATTGAAAATGGAATATAAAATTTAGGACAAAGGCCAATCGCTGGGAGCTATGAGGTCATTCACTGATGAAAGGGAAACTGAGAGAAAAAGGTTTGAAAGGTGTAACAGGAGGAAAACCTCGCAGTTGCACTATGAAACAATTGTTAGGAGAGGGTTGAGGAAAGTAAGATGGAAGAAAGAGAATGCGAACGGAGGGACAGTAAAAGAAATGAAAGGGGTTGCAGCTAGGGGCCGATGGGACGCAGGAAAGAAAAGTAACTACAGTTGAGGTGCACTGATGCCTACCTACGGAGCTGAAGCTTAAAAAAAGACTCCTGAAAGGATACTTTGGATCATTTTCAAGAATACTAACAATCGAACCTCAGTTTGGATTTGAAACTTTGAATAAAAACTTTTGTTTTAATTTCTCGATATTTCATTTTATGTTGTTGGATATAACTTCAGAAGTGTCCTTATTACGTCAGTAATAATAATAATAATAATATAATAATAATAATAATAATAATAATAATAATTATTATTAAGAAGAAGAAGAATTAATATATTCTTCAACCAACTTTTTGTTGATATTATTATTATTATTATTATTATTATTATTATTATTATTATTATTATTATTATTATTATTATTATTATTATTATTAAAAAATTCTTAAACTAGGTCCATTTTGTTATTATTATTATTATTATTATTATTATTATTATTATTATTATTATTATTATTATTATTATTATAACAATAACAATAACAACAAAGCTCGAAAATAGATAGCAGGAAAAGAGCCTCCCATAACAGACCTGTTACACAATTCCTCCAGCAACATTACGCTGCCCTTGGGAAATAGCTGGAACCCAACAAGTGTACAGCACAAAAAAATTAGAAAAAAAGAATAAAAACAAAAGAGGAAGCATGAGATGCGTTTTCCAACTTTCTCTCCGCTCCTGAACGCTTCCTAATAATTCTCAATATACTTGGTTTGTGTGAGAGCCCACACGTAGGAAGAAGCAGACTGGGGATAATACTGTTTCTCTCTTTTGTAATGTAAACGAGCGAAGGGGAGAATGAGCCGATATATATATATATATATATATATATATATATATATATATATATATATATATATATATATATATATATATATATATATATATATATGTATATATGTATATATGTATGTATATATACATACATACATGTATATTAAGTAACGTGGGTGTTTGACGTTGCCCCGAGAAGCTATTATATAAAGTGTCATTTCCTCAGCCGTTGGCCTCAAGTAATTGTAAGTGGAGATGCACATTCCAATTCATTTCCAGCAGTTGGATTATTGTCGCTGTTATTAGAAGGAGGGTCACGGCCCTCTGCTCTAGTTGCTGCCTATTGGCTCCTGTCTCGTGTTCGTTTAAGATGTTCATTAGTGACTTAAGCGATATGTTGTCATCATAACACGTCCGTTCGATGTTAATTTTTTCGAATATCGTACACGCATTCGAACACACACATATATAAGTATATATGTATATATATACATATACACATATATATACATATATATGTGTGTGTGTGTGTTTATATATGTGTGATATATATATACATATCTGTGTTTGTGTTTTTTCCTGTGTGTGAGTGAGTTCCTAATTTCATCTTGAGCACACTTAGACTTGGTTTAAATTGCTGCTGAAATAACTCAAGTATTAACGTAAACCTGTGACCTACATTACTTAATACACTTGCAGAATTGAGAGAGAGAGAGAGAGAGAGAGAGAGAGAGAGAGAGAGAGAGAGAGAGAGAGAGAGAAATATTTATTTAACGACGTAGCAAATATTGGGAGTGACAAGTTGCCAGTAACAGGAACAGTTAGTCGTTCAAGCTTTTTTGTCAACAGTTAGAAGGGGTCACTCCTCAGATTACAGAGAGAGAGAGAGAGAGAGAGAGAGAGAGAGAGAGAGAGAGAGTACCCTTCCTGCGTATATTATGTTATACAAGTTTCTGCTTCAGAAATTACAAGGATCACTCTTAAAATTGCACTGGGCTCTGTGAGAGAGAGAGAGAGAGAGAGAGAGAGAGAGAGAGAGAGAGGGAGAGGTACACATCCCTCATATATAATGGTCTCATGAGTAAAGCCTTTCTATCCTGAATTACTCATGTGAGAGTGTCTGTTTTTTTCCAAGGCCATAATGCGTTTGTTAAAATCACACACACACACACACACACACACACACACACACACACACCCCTGGCGGCTTCATTCAAATGATTATCTAACTTCATAACATGTATTTCATATAAATTTGCAAAGTTACAAAGACCAAGAAAAATGAATAAAACCATTAATTTTCCATCATTGTAAAATAGCAGAAGGATAGAAAAACATGGCAGATATACAGACGAGAGAGAGAGAGAGAACATACAATTCATTTGCCTGAATAGGCGTTACTGACAAGTTTCCCTTAAGCATTCTTATCCATCTGCATATTGACATAATTTCGGAGATAATTTCACTGCAATTCCTCATTTCAAATTGCTGCAATTATAAGGCCGATCTTCAGAGTGTAATGAAATGCAAGGAACATTGTCGTCAGGAAATGCTCCGTTTCCATAGCAACTGCCTCAGAGGAAGATACAGTAGCTTTTACCAGGAATAATACACCTACGTGAAGAGCATCTAAGTATTCCCTTTAATAACTCAAAAGTACTGCTGAATACTTACAATGGCCGGGCGTTCACTTCATCACAACGAGACCTTGTTGTGATTTATTATATATATATATATATATATATATATATATATATATATATATATATATATATATATATATATATATATATATATATATATATATATATATATATATAATATATATATATATATATATATATCATATATATATATATATATGACATTCACATTATATGATAATGAAATCCACGAGAGAAAAGGAACACAAAAATAAACAATCCAAAAAGCTAAAACAAACGAAAATGACATTCTTGGCGAAGAAAACGGGAACACACACAACCTTTCATTTGCACAATTCGGGAAAAATGCAAATCACCCGCGTTACCTTTACGTACTTTACATAAAAAAGAGCCACGTCTCTAACTGAAAGTAAAAGAAGAAGAACAAAAATTCACATTTTGTTAAGTTACAGGACTAACTTTTGGAAGGAATAATTACAATACTTTTCCCTCCAACTTTTCTTGCTTTTTGGTGAGAAAGTAGCCAAGGTTCAGATGTTGATTAGGAGATAGCGGGGACAATTTGCCCTCGAATTCTGTCTCAGGGAATATTTTCGTGTTATCTTTATCTTTCCTCCGTGTGTAAATTGCTGGGGGAAATTTTCCCCAATTCAGGAAAGTTTTTTTTTTATTATTTTCTGTTAACCACGCCTCGAGTATCTCATCCCTCTGGCGAGAAACGTTCAACAATTTCTTGAACTTCAGAAGTTCAAGCGAAGATGCAAAGCGTGACTGCCCTAAAACAATTCTCATTTTATTCTTATAATTTACTTACGTTTCCATCTGTTTATTTGTTAATTTGTTAACTTATTTTCTTTTTAAGTGATCTCTTCTTTCTGTATTTCGTATTACTTGGATTTCAAGTTAATGGTCCCTGTGGTGGGTTTGTTCCATATGAAGAGGTTTCATCTTCTGAATAATAATAATAATAATAATAATAATAATAATAATAATAATAATAATAATAATAATAATAATAATAATAATAATAATAATACGTAAAGGAATATTTTTTTAAAGACACTAGGGTTTTGTTTATTACCTAAAGTGCGATCATTTTTGTTTGCGTTCCTAACTCATAAAATTTTGCGGAGTTATCTTAAGAGGCCTTCCGTTTCATAAGTTATTATCTCAGTCCCGACGTCAATACTTTACTTTTCCAGCAGCAATTTTTTGGTTCTCTTTTCTGACGCAACTCTGAAAGAAAAACTAACAAAAGAACTCGACATGAATATCAGCCAGAAAGTGGAAAGAGGCTTGCACAGATATTCGCGCAAGTCTCTGTTCCACCACTGTTTCAAATGCTAAAAAAAAAAAAAAAGTAAAAAATGCGCTGAAGTTTCTTCGGCGCAATCGAGTTTCCTGTACAGTGTATGATCAACGCAACCGAAAATAGATCTATCCTTCGGTGGTCTCGGTATAATGCAGTATGAGCCGCGGCCCATGAAACTTTAACTACGGCCCGGTGGTGGCCTGTCTTAAATAGTTGCCAGACGCACGATTATGGCTAATTTTAACCTTCAATGAAATAAAAACTATTGAGGCTAGAGGACTGCAATTCGGTATGTTTGATGATTAGAGGGTGGATGATCAACATACCAGTTTGCAGCCTCTACGTTAGTCATTTAAGATCTGAGGGCGGACAGAAAAAGTTATTTTAAAAGACTGACGGACAGAGAAAGCCGGCTCAAGAGTTTTCTTTACAGAAAACTAAAGAGAGTAAAAACAGTTCGGGTAACATTTTTATTCTCATCCCCGATCATGTCATGAAGGCGATATGTCAAAGTCAGCGGGAAACCAATTGATCCCCCAATCTTTTACAAATTGGCTGTGACTTTTCCGCCTCCTCCTCACTTGAGGTTGGGGAGGAACTATGATCAGGGAGGCTTATTATTATTATTATTATTATTATTATTATTATTATTATTATTATTATTATTCTCCCACTTTCGAAATTCAGGAACTGTTTTGACTAATTATCATTTAGATAAGTACGATAATTTTCAGTTCCCGTCTTGAATATAATTTTTTTTATATTTATCTATGAAATTTCTCTTACAGCTTAAATGGTGTTCAGAGAATTATTATCGCATCATTATTATTATTAATAATAATTATTATTATTATTATTATTATTATTATTATTATTATTATTATTATTCAGAAGATGAACCCTATTCATATGGAACAAGCTCACAAGGGCCATTGACTTGAAACCCAAACTTCCTAAGAATATGGTGTTCATTGGAAAGAAGTAACAAAAGGTAATGGGAAATACAGAAATAAGATATCACTTATAAAAAAAGTTAAATACACAAATTAATAAATAGATGGAATAAAATGTAAATAAGTAACAAGGGATACATTTTTCACATCTGTTGATGTGGAGTTCCTAAGGTGAGTTTATGAACCCAAATATAAATACAAAAATGCAACTTGTTGGTTTGTAGCTCATAGCTAAGTGTCCTCGATAAGCGCCATGAAATTCATTATGTAGGTTTTCTTGTATTATCAAAGTATATATCAAAGATTCAGGTCAGTTTTGCTACTTATAACTTGAACAAAAATCAAATGTGTTTACTGCGTTGAAACGCATTTAATATCTCTCGAAAAGTGGACTCTCATTTCCTCTGGTACGGATAAAAATAAGCGTCTTCACTCCGTGAGAAAATATGCATCATATTAATTCCCGTTCTTCGCTTTCCTAAATTGAATGGAGTTCTTTCATTAAAACTGGAATTTATGGTCGCTCCTGGAATCGGGAATCAAAACGCTATATTTAGATCAGGGAATAATTAAAATCGTTCCAACCATTTTGCATTCCAGTGGTTTTCAGTGTTAAGTGGACGGAGACAAATACGCACAGATTAGGACCGAAAATATTTCCGAAGTCGGCATCTTCAACGAATTGTATTGTTGGTGACTAACGCAGAAGTTGTCATAATATTTGTCGTGCGAAAGATGAAATGTTTTGACAAAGCTTTTAGGACCTCAAAGATTCAAGGGAAGATGCAATGCAATTCTACTCTAAAACAATTCTCCTTGCACTTTGAGCGTTTGTTTACGTGTTATCTATTTATTTATTAACGTGATCGTTTTCGTTTTTCTTTATATATATATTATATATATATATATATATATATATATTGTGTATATATATATATATATAAACTTAGTATATATATACATATACATATATATATACATATATTCATACATATTTATATGTATGTATATGTATATATATACATATATATTTATACATATATATATACAGTATATACATATATTTTTAGGTAATAAATTCCAGGTTATGTACTGTATATAGTGTACATATTTGTTGTTACATTTTTCAATTACTATAAAATTATCTATTGAATACATACTGGAACAAAACTCAATCTTTTATGGTATATATATATGTACATATACTTATATATAATATATATATATATTTTTATATATCAGCTTTAAAAAGTTGAAATATGAATAAACATCACTTGGATATCATTAAGCTGACAATAGTAAATAATTTTACATTTGTTCTATGAGCATTTCTGTTAGGTATAAAATTGGAATATAAAATTTAGGAACAAGGCCATGCTCTGGAAGTATGAGGTCTTTAATCTTGAAAGTAGCGGAGGCTAGAATGAATTTTAAAGGTGTAACAGTAGGGAAACCCTTAAGATGCACCATGCAACAATTGCTCGGAGACGGTTAAAGAAAATAGGTGCAAAGTGAAAGAGAATATGCAGGAGGTACAGTTAAAGCGTTAACTAAAGGGGTTGTTGTCATTTAGCCTGAAGGGACGCTTAGAGAACTTGATCAATCATTGAGGTGGATGAGTGAACATTGTAGTACTAGAAAGAAGGGTAGTGATTCATCCCTTGATCATAGAAACAAACCCAGGCTCTCATGAGTAATGGAATGGGAATATTTCTGTTGTGTGGAAATACTGCAGTAAAATCGACTCTTGGAATTATTTAGCAATGTACCAACAATGGCATTTCCATAATGACTAACATTCGGCAATTTTCCGACTGGATGACTCCAATTAAGAAAGCCACTCGGTCAGCGATAAATAAACTTTGCCAGCTAGGGTAGGGAAAATGTTTTTGTTTAGAAAAAGGTTAATTACATGAAGTCATACTATATTGCGTAATATCTGTCATGCTGGATTACTGGTGCCATTATATGCTTTGTTCCTCTGAGGAAAAAATTACGATGAATCTTGCAAAAATTATTATCAAGAAGAACTGGTAATATTTTTTTTATATTTGCCTTTGACTAAGTTGAAATGTATTGATATTCGTAATGTGTTAATATTCCAGGATTCTTAAATTCCAATTTTTGCTTATTTTGTTGGTATGGGGAGTTTCTTTCCCTAATGGATATAAACGATTATATATATATATATATATATATATATATATATATATATATATATATATATATATATATAATATATATATATATATATATATATATATATATATATATATATATATATATATATATATATATATATATATATATATATATATATATATATATATATATATATATAACATATATGTATGTATATACGAGTATGTATGTATACATATAAAAAGTGGAAATAAACTTTCGTGTTAATGCTCTTGGAAAAATGATATTACATTGTCAAAAATAGATACGAAAAGAAGAATGTATAAGAGATTGAAGTGAAAGACTTGAACCTGGAATTGTGGTCTTTATGAACCCACAACCAAGTTAATCATTGTTGATTAAAAAAAAAAAGCAAATGATTTCTGATTCTCTTTTAAATGTCCTGATCATTTATATTACTCCATTTTTCCCATTACACTTGTATTATTGTATATATTAAGAAATATCATCTGTGAGGTATGAACATAAAAGACGTAACTAAACCTGGAATTGTGGTCGTCTCTAGACCCACAAATGAGTTAATTATTGCCTATAAAATTTAAAAAAAGCTACGAATTCGATTCTCTTTTAAAAGTCCAATAACTTATATTACCCGTTTTTTCCATTTCACTTGTACTTTCATATACTCAAACATTACACTTGCAGACTTTCTTATAAACAGAAACATCATCTGCTAAGGAGAAACGTGAAAGATTTAAGTGAAAGACAAACCTGGAATTGTGGTCGTCTTCGAAGACGCCCAGATAATTCAGACTTGCGGTTCCTGGAGCATGAGACGAGATCCGTTCGCTTATGATATGTTCCTGATTAATCCATTGTTCCCGACGCCATTGTGTTCGCTGCTTCTGTGATTCGTATTCAGTGAACGTTACTGCTTTAACTTGTCAGTATCACGGAATAAAAAAACAAGAAACAGAATTCAAGATGGTATTCCAAGGGAAATGACGTCGGCCTACGCTGGTACGCGTTGTCTGAGCATGTTTATAAATCCATATTAAAGAAGTAAACCGTGTTTGTATTAAATTTTTCAGGATCTCCAATCGGATTTTTTGTAGCATTGGAATTTTATACCAGATATTTTGTTATTAAAGTTTCCTGCATTATGGGAATACCACCAAAAGAAAAAAATCAACTACAAATATGTATAATTATGAATTTTAATGATTTTTACAAATCGAAACCTTTAAGATGATGGGAGATGAATATCGAAGATAATTCGCGAGTCTAATAAAAAAACAGTTTAACCAGATGAGCATCGAAGATAATATGTGATTTACTTTATAAAAGTAAAAAAAAGTTTTAACCAGGCAGTAATTATATAAAAAAAATCGAGATTTTACGCTAGAAAAAAAAACAGTTTTAACCAGGAGCTGAGTGGTTAGATTAACCAGCCGAAAAGTAGGGAAAACATGGCCCACTGTCCTAAATAGAATTCTAAATGTAAATGTATGTAGTTCGAGATTGGTTGTAACCTTTTGTAAATAATTTATGGAATAAAAACTTAAAAAAAAAAAAATAGAATTTCGGGGAAATGAACGGCCATAATCCGTAGCTGAGCGCTCTGGCCTTCCAATTAGACAAGAAAATTGGCTCCGCACATATTCTGTGGCAGGGGATTTTATTTAGATGAGGAAAATGATAAAAAATAAGGGGAATGGATTGCATTGTACTGAAGGATGAAAAATACAACTGAGTAATATAAATTGATGTCAAGATTTACTTGAGAATGGAGAAGTAATTACCAGTCTCTTGTTGTGCTTGTTATTCGCTGATTCTAATTTCTTTCAAATATTATTCATTGTTTTCCTTTTATCATACACATTTTTCATTATGTCATGTTTATTATAAGTAATATTAATTATTTCCTGTTTATTATACACATTATTCATTATTGTCCTTTTATTATACACAGTATCAATCGTTGTCCTTTTATTATGCATATTCACTGTTGCCTTTTTATTATACACATTATTCATTGTCGTACTTTTGTTATATACAGTATCAAATCCACATCTCATGCACATCCTAATCGTCAATCTCAGTAATGTAAGCCATTATATTCTCATGTTAACAACTTCATTTCATCGGGTACAAAGTTTTTAAGACTTTTATCTACGTTTATGCTATACGGCCAATGCACGAGAAACAGAGCTTTGAATTTGAATTTGAAAGCTTTAGTTTTCTGTCAAAGAAAACTATTGTTTGGCTTTGTCTGTCTTTTCTGTCCGCACTTTTTATCTGCTCCTGACATCTTAAAGGGTAACTTGAAATGGAAGGAGGGCTGCAAATTGTTATGTTGATCATCCACCTTCCAATCATCAGTCATACCAAATTGCAGCCCTGCTTTTCAATCATTTTTATTTTATTTAAAGTTAAAATTAGCGATAATCGTCATCTGGTAACGTTGTAGGATTTTCACCACCGGGGCCGTGATTAAAGATTCGTGTATTTCGGAAATGTTACAGCACTTATATGAGATCACCGAAAAATAGACATTTTCGGTAGCTTTGATTATACGCTGTACAGATGTTTGATTTTTATAAGAAATCGGAAAATTTTTTTACATGTTTGAAATAACGTCGAGAATGTCTGAATTTCTGTCTGTTTGTTTGTCAAATTGTCCGAAACAGAGATTTTAATTTGATTTTTGAATTTGAAAGCTTTTTAAGTCAAAGTCGAGAGGGTGAACTTTAAAACGCCAGATAGTGCAGCAGATAATTGCATATTTCATAAGAATCGTTCAGATAGTGAAACAAGCATGAAATTTTTTGCAAGTGCTCTTTAAAGTTCCCCTCTATCAGAAAAGGGCGCTGGCCACGCAAAAATTTAATATGGCGGCCAAATTCCAAGATGGCGGCCAGTATCGACAGATTTTGGCTAATTTTTTCACTAGAATGGCATGTATTTGCTTCTAGCAATATGGTAAAGCTCTTCCATACTATTTCTTGTGAATATTATGTTTCTGTAGCTTCCCAGTACAGTTTACCTTTAAATATGGGGCTATATGGCTGCCAAGAAAAAGGTAGAAACAATAATTATAATGAGAAATAATGCCCGTTCAACAATTATCGTTTTAAGCATGGATCTTGGTTTCTGTGGTTTTAGATCCTAATGAGGCCATCTCTTTCGAATAACTCATCAATTTTGAAGGAAAATTAATAAATGTAAAAGAGTGTATGTCTGCACACAACCAGGCACACTGGAACTGACATCACTGCTGTGTAACCTCAGCATGGGGTTCAGTGCCAGCTAATCCAGCTTTACTAATCCTGTAGTCTTAGACTAGTAGTTGTAGTATAGTTTAGTTTAGTGTCCCAAATGACCACAACCCAAATTCCCTTCCAAACATCTCACCAGCACCCCACCAAGGAGAACACTTAAAGTTTGCACTCTGAGAAAGTGAGGTCCCGGTGCAAGACACATTCACAAACATCACCAGCTTTCAAACAAAGAACCCTGTGCCACCCAAACACTGCAATACCAAAGACAGATATCTTGGGGCCACAGCTTGCACTGAGTATCAGTGGCTAGACAAGGTCATAGTCACCCAGGAAATGATGATGCAGTGAATCTGACGTGGTCAGCTCATCACGCTTCAATGAAGAGAAGCCCAGAATTTGAAGTAACCATAACTTCATTGCTTCTCTCCTGCGTGATCAGGCTCATTCTGTTGCTACGATCAAACACGTGATGCAGAAAGTGCAGGATGTCACTGATTTTCTGAACCCTGGCCAGATACCCATAATCACAGCTGATCAGCCAATCTATGCCGTAGCAAAGCAGGTGCAGTGGCAGTGGCCTGATCAGTATGGCGAAGACAAGTATCTGGTAATGTTTGGTGGTCTGCACATTGAGATGGCAGCAATGACATCTCTTGGTACTCTTCTTCATGGCAGTGGTTGGACAGGAGCTCTGTGAGGCAGGAGTTGCTTCATCTGGAACTGCAGAATCCTTCCTGTCAGCTGCAAGTGTAACCAGGACACGGCAGATGCACCAGGTTACAGCCTCTAGTTTGTACAAACTCCTGAGGACAGCATACACTGACTACTGTGCTGAGAAAGCAAACAACAATGAGCAGGCATTAGAGTTTGAGGAGTGGTGTGACCTTCGAAGACAGCAGAGTCCACAGTTCCACTTCTGGCACATGGTGTTGTCTATGGAACTTGTGATATTCTACTGATCAGGTCCTTCCGTGAGGCCAATTTTGTCCTCTACTGCCAGGCATTGCATGAGCTGATACCCTACTTCTTTTCCAACAATAATACAAACTATGCTCGTTGGCTGCCTATTCACCTCAGGGACATGCTTACCCTAGAGAGTTCACACCCAGAGTTGCACAAGGAGTTCAAGGCTGGCAACTTTGTTGTGCACAAGACCAGTCGCCAGTTCTCAGCAATGGCTCTTGACCAAGCTCATGAGCAGACCAATGCCTTTATAAAGGCTGATGGCGGAGCCATTGGGCTGACTGAAGATCTGTCAGCACTCAGAAGATGGATGGTGGCTGGCCCAGAGATCATCCGCTTGGTGTCTGCATATGAAACAGAGGTTCAAAGTAAGGAGTCTAATGAGCAGACAACACACCATGAACAAACACCTCATGCAGAAGACATTCTTGAGAGAGTCAGCAAGCTGTCATTGGCTTTGCAACACTTGGGAAGTCCTTTTCAGGAAGAGAGCCAGGATCTGTATTCCATTGACAACAAAGACATTGCCCACCCCAGCTCAGCAGAACTTCTACAGACACACCTTGACACAGGCTGCACTAAATTTCAGAAGTTTTCAGACTCTTTGGCAAACAATGCAGTCTCCTTCTATGAGCCGATAAAGAAGAACAGAACTGACTTCTTCAGGCAAGAAGCTGCTCCTGTAGAACAGTCAAAGCAGAAACTTCTGAAGGAGGGATTGCCAGCTTTTCTCAAAGCTATTTATATCCTGTCAGAGCTGTGAATGTGATCTGCAGGAATTCTTCCAGCACGAGAATCAAACATTCCCAGCTTCCCTTAGTGAGGGTGGTAGGCTGTACACATGTCAGAAGTCTCAGCTGACCTCGGTCCTGGAGAGTCATGTTACACTAGAAGACAAAGAACCAAAGACTGATGTCCTCATTGTAGATGGATCAGCTTTGGTCCATGCCTTGCCACCAAAGAAAGGGAAAGACCTTTGAGGGCTATGCACTTTGCGACTTCTTGCCTGTGATACAATCCTATAGCAGCAAGTACACATCATCACATCTTGTATTTGATGTATACAATACATCCAGCCTCAAAGCTGAGACCAGGCTCCAACGTGGTCAGGAGGAAGGCGCAAAGGTGACAGACAAGAACACAATTCCATCCAACTGGCGCAATTTCCTAAGACACGATGCCAACAAGACAGAGTTGTTCCAGTTCCTGGCAGACAAAGTTGCCCAGATGTCTGCCACAAATGTTGTCATTGCCACGAAAGGGTCTGCTGTCCTCAGCACTCATGAGGCTAGTCTTCAGGGACTGGAAAAGTGCTCTCATGAGGAAGCTGACACCTGCATCTTTCTCCATGCCAAATATGCCACAGAACATGGAGCCAAGACCATCAGTTAAAGCAAATGACACAGATGTTCTTGTCGTTGCAGTCAGTGCTTTCTCCACTCTCACAATCTAGGGAGAGAAGCTATGGTGGCATTTGCCAAGGCCAGAGCCTGCGCTGGATTGCTGTGCATGACCTGTGCAACTCTCTGGGGCCAGGAGAAGGTGAATGGCATGCTCTTCTTCCATGCAGTTTCACAGGCTGTGATACAGTGTCAGCCTCCGAGCAAGGGCAAGAAGACCGCCTGGCAGACATGGAAACATCTTTCCAGAGGCCTCCACTGTGTTCTCCAAACTGAGTCACTACCACTCTCAGAGTGGAAGAGAGTGACCTGAAGGTCCTGGAGAGGTTTGTCATACTTATGTATGAAAGATCCAGCACTGCTGGCACTGTGGATGAGGCTAGACTTGATATGTTTGCCAGAAAACAAAGGGCATATGAGGCCATTCCACCAACCAGGAGCTCTCCTCCAACACACCAAGCGTGCTGCGTACCAGGCTGGTTGTGTGGGGGCAGGCCACCCAGTGTCAGCCACAGCCAGAGAACCCTGCTGAGTGGGGATGGCAAAAGTCTGGTGAAGCATGGCAAGTCCTCTGACAACCAACTGCCCTTAGCCAAGAGTTGCCAACAGCTTACCAAATGTGGATGCAAAGCAGGCTGTCGGAAAGGTGCAAGTGCTACAAGCTGGGTCTTCCCTGCACAGCTCTGTGCACTTGCAAATGTGAAGTCTAGATAAATATTGCCCTCTCTTCAGTAGATAATCTAGCTTGAGCATCCAACGTCATGCTATGCCTACCTTCTTATCCTCTCGAATTTTTCAAAGGTGTAGGTTGAGAGACCTATACATAGATTGGTTGCATTTAGTCCGTATTTCTTCTTTTCTTTTTATGGTTACAGTCTTAGACACAATGTTGCAGTGACCATACCATTACTATTTCAGTTGAAAATAGCATATTAGTTAAACTGTCTGATCACATGAATATACCATTAAATAAAAACAGTTGGTCTCTATGTTCTGCTAGCGCTGTGGATAGAAAAAACTTTTATGGCAACCATTTTGTACGCCATCTTGGTTACAATTCATTTAGTAAGGTTTTTCAATAAAATGTGGTATGGAAACATTTTATAACCTAAAAGTCGAGGTTTAAAAAACTGGCATATTCCATCCAATAGATGCTAAACCTGAAAGATGGCGGCCAGTTGCCATCTTGGATTTTCAGGCCAGCGCTCCTTTTCTAAGAGAGCGTAGTCTTAGGGAATGTTTGTGCCAAATTTCATGCTTGTTTCACTATCTGAACGATTTTTACAGCAATCTGCTGCACCAAGAGTGAAATGTGTGTCTTCCTCTCATCACCATAGTTGCATTATGCATCTGTGTCCGGCTGGGAATTAGGCGAGAGGAATGTGGCTGCTCCATTCTGCTGTCAGTCTCTTGCCCCCGTTAAAGCTTCCACTGGTTCCAGTCTTCTTCTTCTTCTTCTTTTTCGGTTTTTCATAGCTTTCGCTTGGTTCAGTTGTACAGAGTGCTTGAATACTTTACGTAATGTTCGATTGAGATATATGGCAAGGACACTGCCAATTAAACCACACAAATCTAAAAGTAGTTGGAACCTAAGTACTACTGTACTTAAGGCTTTACCTTTCAATTGAAAGACCTGGGTTCGATCATGATGTGAGCTAGCCAGAAATTTATTTCTGTTCTACACGTGATTGTGTGTTGATTATCTCTCTCTCTCTCTCTCTCTCTCTCTCTCTCTCTCTCTCTCTCTCTCTCTCTCTCTCTATCTCTATATATATATATATATATATATATATTGTTGTTACTCTTTATATATATATATATATATATATATATATATATATATATATATATATGATATTTATTTATATATATATATATATATATATATATATATATATATATATTATGCGTTTATATATATATTTATATATATATATATATATATATATATATATATATATATATATATATATATATATATATATCTACAGTATATATATTATATATGTATATAGTATGCATGCGTGTGTGTGTGTGTGTGTGTGTGTGTGTGTGAAAGACCATTACCATCCAGCGACCACAGGCCATAATTTGGCCAAGTTCACGGGGGAGGCATTTCACTTCTTGTCAAATTTCTTCCCCTGATCTCTCTTCTCCTCTCCCAAGTTTCCTCATTTATTTTCTGTCGTGACTCCTGCTCACTTCCTGTTTCTTCTCCACGCAAATTCTCCTCCTGTTTTCTCTTTCGGTCGTTTTATCTATGTATAGTCTTTTACCTTTATGGTAATAATAATAATAATAATAATAATAATAATAATAATAATAATAATAATAACGAACTTTTTTTAGCTTATGACATTTGGATAAATAATTAGGGATGCAAATAAGGTGCTTATGAATCTCTTCACTTTCAAAATCATTCGTTTTAGATGGACCCTTTCACCCTCATTCAGAACAGTGTGGTGCACTGCAGGCATTACTTATGGGTGTTTGTAGGGTCACTTAGGCACCTAGCCGCTACACCCACTCATCAGCCTTTTACTTGACCTCCATTTCCTAGGCTTCCTTTCTTCACCCTCGCTGTCCAACACCTCTAATTTTTGCTCATTAGTGCAACTGTGAGGTTTTCTCCCAGTTCCACCTTTAGATCCTTGTACTTCATCTCATGTATTTTCTGGCATCGCTTTGTCTTGCTCTCCAACCACTCCAACTCATCTTTTCACACTCTTAGGTGAATGGCTTGTGTTCCTCCCTCTCCCCAAGTGCTTGGCGTGACGGCCTAAATTTCATTTCATATTTCATAAGTCAGTCATTATATTATTGGTATAAACTTCATCTTACTTGATATCAGTTTCAAACATTTCTTACTGAAGAAGAAGAAGTATCTGAAA
>NC_089749.1:58893327-58902580 GCF_040412425.1 Macrobrachium rosenbergii | reverse complement strand
CTAACTAAGAGGGTCAAAGCTTATTTTCTTCATTGATGATGTCACAAAGGTAGGGAGGTTGAACTCAATTCCATCCTTTGTAGGATTCAGTCTGGGTACTCCTGGCAATTATTCCGTTTAATGTCTCAGTTCCTGCTTTGAAAGCCGTTTCATAATTGCTATTTGGTGGTGTATTTGATTGTTTCTCGTCGGGGTCCAGACCGCAGTGATTTAGATGTTATCATTTTCACCTATTGTTTGATAGACTTTACTTTGCTGTGCTTTAGTAAACACACACACAAGCACACGCACACACACACTCACCAAAATCGCCTCATTTCAAAATTGCTGCGAAACGTCATTGGCCATATTTCACAAATCCTGTGGTTTTGGTAAGCCCGTACACAAACACACACACACACAGACTTTTTTTTTCAAGCAGCTCCAACTCCAGCGAAGCCTGGAAAGGGGAAAGACTCTTCCAGCGCCCCTGCAGCATCCAAGGACTGAGGGAGGCTAATCAGGATCAGGTTCAAGGGACAAGGGACAAAGAAAGTCAATCAGAGTCAATTAGAGTCAAAATGGAGGGCGATCACCCAAAATGGCCAAGGGAAAAAATCACGATTGGAGAAAGTGGTTGGCAGAAATTGGTCTTTTTTTTTTTTTTTTTTTTTACGTATTTTGATATCATGGGCCCCTAAAGGGTGTTTGGTCATTTTTTTATTTCAGTTTTTTATCTTTGTTATTATTTTTCTTTTTTTTTTGTACACATTTTTATTTATGCTGGCATAAACTGATTTCAGGTTTGTCTTTCAGCTTTAGAAAAACGTTTACCTATTTTGATGTCATGGCGCCTAAAGGGTGTTTGTCAGTCTTCTGTTCTTGCGGTTATTTTTACTGTTATCAATAAATTCAATATTAACTTCAGCGTCGATAACAGTCAGTAAATACAATAGTTCTAAGAAGGAGAGGAAGGGAAGAGAGCTAAATGGAACACAACTGATTTAAACAGGGAACCAGTTATATATAAAAGCGGCTAAATAAATCACAGCGAATGATTACATTATAACAAGTAGCAAGAAAAATCTAGGCTGTCAGTTCCAACAGTGGGTGGGCACTTTCGGCCATTCAGCCCTCTAGATTGTGAAAAGAGGGAGTTGGAGTGGCTGGACAGCAAGACGAAGAGATCCAGAGAATAACGGAGATGAAGTACAAAGATCTAAAGGTTGAAATGTGAGAAAACCCAATGGTTGGGCTGAGAAGTAACAGTTAGAGGTCTTGGACAATAAAACTAAAGGAAGGAAGAGGGAATGGAGGTACAGTAAAAACGCAAAAAAAGGGACGCTGCCAAAACCATTTAGTAATGCCTACAGTGCACATTATGAGGTGCACTGACGGCATTACCCTACTTTAAATATTATTCTTGTTATTTATTAAGATCAAAACAATCATACATTCACTTGCAAAAACCATATAAAAATTATTCAATTAGACCACTTAATTATTAACTTATTTATTACTCCGTTGTTTTAAATTTTCTTTTTAAATGAGTGATCTCTTCTTTCTGTGTTTCCCAGTGCCTTCTGTCACTCCTTCCTAATGAACGCCATCTTCTCCGGAAGCTGGAATTTCAAGTCAGTGGCCCCTGCCTGCGGTGGGTTTGTTCCATATGAAGAAAGGTCATCTTCCGAATAATAATAATAATAATAATAATAATAATAATAATAATAATAATAAAGGTTTCATAAAACTGGAGAATGTCGCCCTTGGAGACAGATGCTGCCCCTTTAACATTCCACTTTTGGCTTCTGTGACGAAAAAATAACATTTCAGAAAGTGAATGAGCAAAAAGTGTCCCTTTTGCTCTTCAGAGGCAGAAAGGTCATTTATGGACCTGTCTGGGAAACTCCAGAGCAAGGAAAATATATAGAAAAGAATTGTTGCGCAACTCAGGCTGCGAATGCTAAAAGAAAACAAGTAAAAATTGCGCCGAAGTTTCTTCGGCGCAATCGAGTTTTCTGTACATCGTATAATCATAGCGCAAACAGATCTATCATTCCAGTGGTCTCCAGTATAATGCTGTATGAGCCATATGAAACTTAACTATGGGCCTGGTGGCGGCCTATCCTATATCGTTGCCAGAAGCACGGTTATGGCTAACTTTAACCTTAAATGAAATAAAAACTACTGAGGCTAGAGGGCTGCAATTTGATATGTCGATGATTGGAGGGTGGAGGATCAACACACCAATTTGCAGCCCTCTAGCCACAGCAGTTTTTAAGATCTGAGAGCAGACAGAGGAAAAAGTGCGGACGGAGTGCCAACGTTTTCTTTTCAGAAAACAAAAAATATGTAATATAAAAATATATTGTAATTTTATCATACAAGGGCTCGTTGCGAGAGTTAGCTACGGCCATTTGGAGAACATCCTTAATTTATTATTTTTATGTAGCATTAATTTAAAACGCTTTCAAACACTTTGCTGAAAAAATGTGGTTATATTCGGCTATTCTTACATCTAACCTAATGGCATTTCAAAATGTGAAATTGTTAAATCCCTGTCTCTCTCTCTCTCTCTCTCTCTCTCTCTCTCTCTCTCTCTCTCTCTCTTTGAGAAAATTAGAAAGTGGAAAAAGCTCTTGCAAAAGAAAAGAATGCATGGAAAGTGATGGAACTAAAAGTAAGATGAAAATGCAGAACAAAAAGATTATACAATCAAAGAAATGAAAAAGGAAACCTAGAAGAAATGACACTACAAAATATCAAGCAGTTTTTATTCATATGCAAAAAGATGAATAAAATAAGAGTAGAAATAGGCCCTCTAAGAATTGAAGGGCGATTAACGAATGAAAAAAGGAAATAACATATTAGCAGAAAGATATAAAGTGAATTTACACCTAGAATTGAAAATGAAGATAATGATACAGAAATAAGAGATGAAAATACTGAATACTTATCAGATATAGATATTACAGAAGCCGATATTGTGCAGGCTATTAATGAAATTAAAAATGGATCAAAGAGGGACCAGATGGAGTACCTGTCATATTGTTAAAGAAAGTGGTTCATTCAATCATAAAACACTAGCAATATTATTAAGACAAAGTATAGATATAGGCAAGATTTATGATGAGCATAAATTAGCATATATTAAAAAAGTGGTTCAAGACTAGAGGCAAGTAATTATAGGCCTGTGAGTCTGACATCTCATATTATGAAAGTATATGAAAGGGTAATAAAAAAAATAATGAAACATTTAATGAAAATAGATTGTTCAATATAGGACAACATGGTTTGTACCCGGAAAAAGTACAAAAACCCAACTGTTAGTCCACCATGAAAACATATATAAAAATATGATAAATGAAAAGATACAGATGTGGTTTACCTAGACTTTGCAAAAGCTTTTGAGGTAGATCATAATATATTAGCGAAAAAATTAGAAAACATAACATTGTTGACAAAGTAGGAAGATGGATAAAAGAATTTTTGCAAACAGAAAACAGATAGTGATTGCAAACGATGAGAAATCGGATGAAGCTACGGTTATGTGTACCACAGGGTACAGTGTTAGCTGCATTGCTGTTTGTGATTATGATTGCAGACATAGACAGTAATGTTAAGGACTCAGTAGTAAGAAGTTTCAGATGACACAAGAATAAGTAGAGAAATTGCTTGTGATGAAGATAGGAACTCTACAAAGAGACCTAAATAAAATATATAAATGGGCAGAGATAAATAGGATGGTATTTAACTCTGATAAATTTGAATCAATGAACTATGGTGATAAAGTAGGAATGCTATATGCATATAAAGGACCTAATAATGAGACAATCACAAACA
Organism: Macrobrachium rosenbergii; assembly: GCF_040412425.1. NCBI lineage: Eukaryota > Metazoa > Arthropoda > Malacostraca > Decapoda > Palaemonidae > Macrobrachium > Macrobrachium rosenbergii. The sequence continues at coordinate 58,898,758 of NC_089749.1, read as the reverse complement.
AGGAAGCATTTAAAGACCTTGGTGTGATGTTGAATAGAATATGTTATGCAATGATCAAATAGCAATTCTATTGGCAAAGTGCAAAGCAAAAATGGGAATGTTGTTCCGGCACTTCAAAACAAGAAAAGCTGAACACATGATTATGCTTTATAAAACGTAAAGTTAGTCCACTTGAATATTGCAATATAATATGGTACCCACACTACCAAAAGGATATTGCACAAATAGAGAGTGTACAAAGGTCATTTACAGCTAGAATAGAAGAAGTTAAGGACCTTGACTACTGGGAAAGACTACAATTCTTAAATTTATATAGTCTTGAAAGGAGAAGAGAACGCTACATGGTAATTCAAGCATGGAAACAGATAGAAGGAATTACCGAAAATATCATGGAACTAAAATTATCAAAAAGAGCAAGCAGAGGTAGATTAATAGTGCAAAAAACTATACCAGGAAAATTAAGGAAAGCACACAGGACATTAATCCACCAATCGAATGCAGCGTCTATTCAATGCGCTACCAGCTCATCTGAGGAACATAACAGGAGTGAGCGTAGATGTGTTTAAGAATAAGCTCGACAAATATCTAAGATGCATCCCAGACCATCCAAGACTGGAAGATGCAAAATATACCGAAGATGCGTTAGCAACTCTGGTAGACATCAAAGGCGCCTCACACTGAGGGACCTGGGGCAACCTGAACGAATTGTAAGGTCTGTAAGGTCTGTAAATATACAAATTAACTTTCTTTACCCCCCCGACTTACCAAAGTCACTTTATTGATGAGAAGAACTCTCGTGACAAAATGGAATGGCAAAAGAATGGATATTTACAATCCCTTGCCACCTAATAAAGAAAAATATTTGCATCCTGGCAAAGAATGGACGGTTATTCTCTCTTATTGTGAATGATGTTCAAATGTAGTAAGAAACTTAAATTTTATACATACATATATTTGTATGTATATATCTATATATATATATATATATATATATATATATATATATATATATTATATCTATATCTTGGCCCCTTTATCGAAATACAATAGTAGAAAAATATAAAAATAACCTCGTCTCAATTCTCCGTTAAAGATGAATTCTCATTTTTCAAGAAATGATCAATGAAAAAAAATCAGGATTGATTACAAAGAATGAGATACGAATGATGAGACTATCGGTACTGAACAATAATCCCCACAGCATGAAATCCCCAACCAAATCTCCAGCCACGCAATAAATCCCAAGCAAAACAAAGACATAACGACATTGCGCAGATTAGCCGATACTTCCTGCCGTTGCATGCATGATAACAGCCCACAAACGGAATGGATTTGGGGGTTGAAGTGGGGTTGGGGTGGGGTGGAGAGGCGAATTTATGACGCTCATAAAAATATAAAACTTCAGCGAAGACGGGAATGCCGATAAAAGTTCTGCCTATAACTCACCCGCAGCGATATGCAGTGGCAAAATTGCCTCTGTGAAGAAGAGATTTTTCTCAGACGATGAGCTATTTTCCGTTCACGAGGGTTTATGCTTTTTGGGGAGGACTGTCGGCAGTGATAATTCACTGACGCGTCTTGACGTAAGTATACTTTCGTCTTTTGCTCAATTCTGTTGGGATGAAGATGTTCAACTGGGTGGATGTGACGCTACCAAGTAGTACAACAAAGATTTTTCAGTAAAGCTCACTTCATTTTGATTTTATTATTATTATTATTATTATTATTATTATTATTATTATTATTATTATTATATTATTATTATTATTATTATTATTATTATTATTCAGAAGATGAACCTATTCATGTGGAAAAGCTCACACATGGGCCACTGATTTGAAATTCAGGCTTCCAAGGAATATGGTGTTCTTAGAAAGAAATAACAGAAGAGGATGTAAAATACAGAACAAAGAGATCAATTATTATAAAACAAACAATAAACTAACAAGTAAATAAGTAAACAGATAAAAATATAAGAACATTTTCAAAATACAAGAAGAATTGAATTAGGGCAATAATGCGTTGCATCTTGGCTTGAACTTCTGAAGTTCCAATTGCACGAAATCCTCAGGAGGACGAGAGAGAGAAGAGAAGAGAAGAGAAGGACGAGCTGGGAGAGCTGCAAAATCTGGCTGTCATATAAATGATTAAATAAAATTAAATTCAATTTACTGAGATTACGTAATAGATTCGATTTCGAAGAAAGAGACGGAACGATACTTGGTCCTCTTTTCTTTTTGAAGAACCTAAAATGGTAGGAATAAATATAGAGGGCAAACCAATCAAAAATTTTACGCCAGTAGAAAGTCAAAATACCTGTTGTTTTGCTTAGTGTACTGTTATAAGACAGTTTCGTTAAGGAGCCCTGTAACAATGACAGGTACATGAAACGGTCTAGGAAGGCACTCAATATTTCTTCAGCGTGGCCCTAATTCCGCATTGGCCCATTTAAGCGGATGCTGATGACAATGAACTGCTTGACTGTGCTTTAAAGAACACTACACTGGAGGGTCATCCCATAATGAACTCTAGAGGAAAATAAAGGAAAATGCAAAGTGCATGATATGGATTACGGTAACACCGAAAGCGTCTCTTGATTACGATCAACTTTCTTCTCTTTTATCGAATCACTCTTGCAGAAAGCAGAATACTGCAGTACAGAAGATGAAAATATTAAACGAGCAACTGGACAGAACATTAAAAGGCGAATTGTCCGTAGGGCGCAGAATGTTTCCTACCTTCAAAAGACGCGTTTCTCTTATTTGTATTTTATTTTTTTCTTTTTCCCTCTCGTGAAAATGAAGTTACGAGACTTTCACTGGTGCTCCCATTTAGGTCCTTCCCAATTCCGTTCTTCATCCGTCCGGGAGTTTCATAGGAGTAATCATTCGCTCTTCCTCGCTTTTCTCCATTTTGCAAATTAGAATAGAAAGTTCGCTCACCTTTCACCTTTGTACCCACTATACCACCAACCCATTTACTTCTTCTTCTTCTTTTAACGTGCTTTTTCCCATTTTTGTATGGGGTAAGCACGGTGACTTCTTTTGAAGGACTTTTGATTTGGCTTTGGGGTAGACCTGTAGTCTCGATCGGCTGCCCTGCCTGACATCGCTTAGACCCCGGTAGCGTATGTTACATGTATCATACCCGACCCAACGCCCTTTCTTCCCAGCAGCGAGAAGTTGTTGCGCGGGTAGGTCGAGAGTTCGAGACGTTATAAATGTTTGTTATGTTTTTAGAAGGTGTTGTAAGAATGGCTTTTGGTTTGTGTGTGTATTTAGTCTGTAAGACCCATTTGCTTTTTTAAGAAAACCTATCCGTTGATTACATATACAATCCCGGGATGTCTACAAATTAATAATCAAAAATGTGTCCGCCTTTTTGATCAGTCGGCTGCGGATTTGAACCCGCGCCACAGACCTCTACGAAGTCCGAAGCTGCTGCTGTAACCGACTGAGCCATCGAGGCTCTCCACCAACCCATTTACACGTAAACAACAAACGCAACATATGCTTTCAGGAAACAAAATTCAAAATACTTCCTTTTTTCCTTGTTTCTTTTTTACCAGCTGAGGCAGGCAACTACAAATCCAGCTCCAAACGTTGGAAAATAACTCAACTTGTAAAAATAAAAAATAAAAAAATACGAAAAATAATGATTATCACTGAGATATGAAAACGATTATTCGAACCTCATTGAGAAACATGAGGTGCTTGCCATTCAGGTTTAGTAAATATTAATATTATACGGAATGTTATTAAAGTTATTATGATCAAATAAAAAGGCGATAAGAATAACAATATAAAAAATAAGAATGCTAAAAATGAATTTAACCAGAACTTAAATAAAAATATATAAAGAATATATAACAATGAAATACACTAATTAGAGAAATACAAATTACAAATAAACAAATATAATAATTAGAATGAAGATAATGAAATTAAATAACCATTACAAATGTAATGGAAATTATATCATTATAAAATCATAACAATTTACATTGAAAATAATAAAAGATAAAAAGAAATAGTAATAAAAATGACACTAATAGTAAAGTTAATAAAAATAAAAATATAATAATCAAAACATATGAAAATAAAAATTAAATAACATAAATAAATAAAAATAGAATTAATAGTATAAAGAAATTAGAATCAAGTAACAACGAATTAGAAGGTCTGAAAGCAATAAACTGAGTTTTTCATTTTTAAGTTTTATCACCAACTATCAAGTCAGCGTTTATTTTCCTCCAGTGTTACCTTTTTTTTTTTTTATAATTCGAATTGCATTTCAATGTCAATCATCAAGAAATTGTTGTGAGACCAGAAAGTGAATTCATGGAAAGTATCCGTCAGTTTCAATAAACTAGTTTTTGGCGGAAAGGATAAACTTAAGAATTATTTGATGCCATCACGCAATTTGAAATCAACTAAGAAATTTAAATTATTTAAGAGAAAAAACTTTATTTTTCGTCCTGGACGACAGAATTTTTTCCAACTTTCCCTCTCCTGTTTTTATATATGAATCTTTATGTAATATTTTTATTCGAAATTCTTCCCCTATCCAACAAAATGATCTATTTTTCTCAGGTTTTAATTTTGCTCGTATATGTTTTTGAATCTTTATGCAATCTTTTATTTGAAATTGTTCCCCTACCCGATGGAATTATCTGTTGTTCACAGTTTTCCTTTTTTTTTTGTCATATTTTTGAAGCTGGGAAGTGCATTATGAAACATATGCATATCAAGAAATCAGGCCAAAATTGTCAAGAGATATTAGGAGCGAAACGAAGGCCTGGCCAGCAGAGTATTCAACGATGCAATCTTCCTTTCTCTAACTAACTCACATTCTACTATTATCTGATCCTGAGTATCCTTCATAACGGCTCCCTGTGTATTGTACTGCTTTACTTCTGTCTTTACTGATTCATATATCATTATTAACCAAAAATCCACCTTTATGTATAAGAGCAAGACTGTATTTATAAAACGATTTATCAAAATGATCTTTAGGAACATTTTAAAAATCCTTCTCAAGATGATAAACTCAGTTCTGGCTATTTGTAATCATGAATACATGTAGGCTCTCATAATCCTTGCAATTAGGATGGATATAAATAGCTTAGTTAATAAATTCGTGGAGAATATAATTTTGACATGAGATTTTGCGAGATTTTGCCCAATTAGGTACAGATATATTGTTCAAAATAACGTTTTAATCAAAGTTTTGATATCACAACTTCCCAAGGAAATTAAAGTGCAGTGAGTACGTAGTCATTGTCGAGGCAGCTTATTAGATAAAAAAAATAAAAAATAGATAAAAATAATAATTTACAGATTCCAGTGGTAAACAAAAACTTATTGAATAAAAATACGTTTTTTTTTTTACAAGATAATTTTTAACGCGAGATTACAATGAAAAAGTCAAT
>NC_089749.1:58870827-58880827 GCF_040412425.1 Macrobrachium rosenbergii | reverse complement strand
TCTGATTTTTTCCAGTCACCAGTCGTCTCAGAGATGAGACTGGTGCCCTACATTTATATATAGTTATTGTGTAACTTTATAGATGGTTCTATAATTGTTGCACAGGTTTTCCAGACTTTCGACTCATTAATCTTCCCAGAGATGAATTAGTATTTTACAATTTTTATAGTTTTATTATGATTTTGAATCTTCCATCACCTCAGAATGAGCCAGTTTTTTTACATTCTTCTGTAGTTTTTCTCCTGATTTCCAACTTCCCAAGAAATCAGAGGCGAGTCTGTTGTTGACGCGTGGTGCAGTTACAGTCGGATGCGCAAGCAATTTGACAAAAACTAAAATATTCGCATTACAGGCACCAGTACTTTATACTTATTCTCCTTCTGTTTACATTCCCACTCCTTTTCCCAGGGAAGAGCAAATAACGCCTGACTACCAATCACCTGCTTCGTCTTCTCCCTCATCAAAATAATTCCGGTTTATGAATAACTAAATAAAGAGTGCAATCATAATTTGACAGAACCTCAAACCTCACCTAGGGAACACAGAGAGAGAGAGAGAGAGAGAGAGAGAGAGAGAGAGAGAGAGAGAGAGAGAGAGGGGGGGGAGGTCTATATCTATAATCCCTCTTAAGGGCGGGAACAAACGCCTTAAAAAAAAAAAAAAAAAGCTGTTGAGAGGAAATCTAGGAAACAGCACAAAGGCCACCGGCGTGATTGCTTCTTCCATTTGGGTGAGGTTGCAGGGAAGTAGTAAATCCTCTCGTTCTCTCTCCCTTGTTATAATTAAGGAACAAAATCGACATCAAAAGCGTCACTTGGGGCTTTCGGAGCGAGAGCTGATGATCGAGGAACCTGGTTGTAATAGAAAATAGTCTTCTTTGGCCGAATTCTAATTCGCGTTTTCGTTGACGATCAGAGGATGACAGTTAATGCCAACAGGAGTGTAGATCCTTGAAGTCTCTCTAAGGGAAATGACAAAACAATTGAGACCGAGTCACGGCTGCAGCAAAACGCACCTCTCTGTCTCTGCCTGTCTGTCTCGCTTTCTGGTAAAGAGGATCACTCTCTCTCTCTCTCTCTCTCTCTCTCTCTCTCTCTCTCTGGTGAAGAAAATAGCATGAAAAGTAATCTCAACATAACACGATATTATGTCGGATACGATTCTGTCTGTCTGTCTGTCTGTCTGTCTGTCTGTCTCTCTCTCTCTCTCTCTGTGACCTCACTTAAGTATCTTTTATATTTTCATTTAGAATCAGACTTATCCAATGTTATTGCTTTACCAAATAGATAGTTTACTTAGGAATTTTCGTTCAAGAAGATATGTATTTATGATTATATATATATATATATATATATATATATATATATATATATATATATATATATATAAACACACACACACACACACACACACACACACATAATATATATATATATATATATATATATATATATATATATATATATATATGTGTGTATATATATATATCCGTGTGATGAAATCACTGTACGTGTTTGCGGTGTGTATATATGTGCGTCCTCCCAAAGAGCTGCAATTAACGAATTACAAACTTAGAAGTCAAAAGTCAATTACAATTCAAGTATTCATATAAAATATAAACTTCATGACACAGCCAAGGACATGGGAAATCATTTTCCATTCCGGTGACAAAATGCTCAAATGCTTACTGGTAGTCAACGAGTTGTCAGTGAGCTCTGGCTCCATCTTCATAATCGTACACTTTGTTGAAGGGGGTCAAGTTTGCTGTGAAAATGAGAAGGTATCGTCCAAACGTTTGGGTCACGTTCAAGCAGTGCTCTGTCGTGGCAGAAAACAAACCGCGAATTTCATTTGATTGCTTAAAGTGTGTTACAAAAATACATTTATTCACACTACAAGAGTCTGTGCCCAAAAGATGCCCACCTTGTAATGAGTGTATAGATGAATATTCAATTCCCTCCTGAATTGTCAAATAAATTAGATACTTGAGTATGATTAAAACAAATGTGTAGTCCTCATTATAAAAGTCTAGAGATTTATTGATAAAATTATATCAGTCAAATTCAACCACAGGAAAAAATTGGTGAATAATTATGACGGAAAGAAGTCACTTCAGATATAAATTAATTTCCAGGCGACTGTCAAAGAAAAAAATTAATTAGGTCAAACTTATCTCAAATGACCAGAAGATGTGATTCGCTCATAAAAATCTTCAACAAAGATTTTTTAACTTGGCATTTTTTTCCAGAGTCGTGGATTTCATTCAAGGAAAAACAACTCTGTTATGAAAGTTTCAAGCAAAAGATGTTTTTTCTAAAAAAAATTTCTTCATGACGTCCGTCCTGATGGTTAAAAAAGAATCATCTTATAACGTATATATGTATATATCATAGTCTATCTATATAATAAATATATATATATATATATATATATATATATATTTTTATATATATATATACATATAATATATATATATGTATAATATATATATAATATATATATACATATTCATATACACACAGTATATACATAAATATATATATATACATATACACATGTACACATATTTATATACATAATATTTTTTTCTATTCAGGAATGTCAATTTCTCCTCCTCCTTGTTCAAAAATATCTTCCTTCACTTTTAATAAAACAGTTTGCTAATATTGGCTAATACCGTGATATATCCTTGCCCGTATATTTATATGATTATTGAATACTTTTTAATCACTTTCGAAACTGACATTTTCGAGCACATTTTCAAGACAGACTACGCAGCTCTCAACGCTTTGAGATAATATTTCAAAAGTCATCGGTGCCAAAGCACCTCTCTCTCTCTCTCTCTCTCTCTCTCTCTTTTTCTCCCTGTTTTCTTCTTCTGTCTCTCTCTCTCTCTCTCTCTTAAAAATCTATCTCTCTCTCTCTCTCTCTATCTCTTATTCTCCTTATTATCTGTCTCTTTATCTGCCTGTCTTCTATCTCTCTCTCTCTCTCTCTCTCTCTCTCTCTCTCTCTCTCTCTCTCCTTATACAAGAACAAAGGGAAAAATCCAAATAAATAGATGATAATAGACTGCTTTTTTTCATCACTCGAAAAGCAAAGCTGACAATTTTTCCCTTTGGCCGAAGTTTTACACAGAACCTAATTTCTATTGCACTAATTAAATGTCTGCTTTTGTGATTCAGGTTGACAAAACATCAAGAAAAACGCTATGATGGAAAAACATGGCGTCAAAAACAATATCTAAAGAATTTTTTTTTCAGTCTGCCATGAGTCGAGTTCTAGTGCACACTTAGGGGTTTTATTTACCTAATTTAAACATTACCCCAGTTTTTAATTTCTTTCTTGTTTATTTGATTATCCACCAGCGACCAATCAAAATTCAGTCCACTGACCGACCCGCCTACTGTAAGCCACCCGCCTGCTATGTATGCCTCTGTGATATGCATCTCAATTTATCCAATTTTTGTAACTCTTAGTCAAAGACTCTACCAATTAAATGCTGTAAAAACAGCTATTATTCTCAATGCTATTATTATTATTATTATTATTATTATTATTATTATTATTATTATTATTATTATTATGAGGCATATTGCTCCCAGTAGTTATCTTTCATGAAGGATTGGTTAATATTCCCCAAATATCTTCAACCCTGTCCTATTTTTCAAGGTCACAGTTCAATTTCAAAGTCTACGCATTAAAATATAATAATTGTTATTAGTACTACAATCCAAAATGGCTAATATTATTATTGTTTAGAAAACGGACCCTATTCTCATGGAAGAAGCCCACCACAGGGGCCACTGACTCGAGATTCCAGCTTCCAAAGAATATCATGGTGTTCATTTGAAAGAAATCACGGGAGGTAACAGGAATAACAGAAAGAGGAGATCACTTATTAAAAAAAGAAAAAAAACAAATAAATAAATATTTAAAAATGTAAGTAAATGATTAAAACTGTTAAAATACAAAGAGAATAAAAAAGTAAGTAAATTATCAAAAGTGCAAGGAGACATTCACACACAAGAAAACCGAAATAATGTTGCACAGAATGAGCACATGCAGCTGTAATATTGCAAAACCAAACGTGAAAGAGCAACAGCTGAACTGTGAAAGAACTTAGAGATCTCATTCAACTCCAGCGATGTGCAAAGACAGAATGAATATTCTTAGGCAGTAATGAAGTAATGCTTCTCTAAGTTGGTCAATGTCCTCAGGAAGTAATGCTTCTCTAATTTGGCAAAGCACGAAAACTATATTTAAGGAATAATTTCCGCAGCTCTGCACCCGTGTTGCAACTCCGACACAGACGTGACAAATGGAAGTTATTCAATTAAACTGAACAATAGGCTTCCGAAGTTGTCATTTTTACTTTTACAGAGGATATAAGTTGAGTTGTTTCCAGACGTCATTTGAATTCTGCTGGACGACCCCATTCAGACGAGACGAGGGACCTCTCGTGGAAATAGTTGAAAAACAAACTTTTTTTCCCCATAGCTTTATGTTCTAGTATTATTTTATTTTATTAAATCACTCAGTCATTCATCGATTCTAAACTGTTACCAGATGTAGTTTTAATATCTTTCTTACCTCAATCACGAAAGGAAAAACTTCACCCGTTTCGCTGAAGACAAGAACCCGCGAGAGAGGAGAGAAAGTTCAGTTCATGTCAAGAGACCTGTCCTTATCATTAGACCTCTTCTGTTACGTTCTCGCATTTTTTATATTAAATCACTCAGCCATTCATCCATACTTCATTGTCACCAGATGAGGTTTTAATATCGTTCTTACCTTAATCACAAAAGAAAAGCGCGTTTCACTGAAGACAAGAACGCGAGAAAAAAAGTTAAATTCATTTCAAGAAACCTTTCCTTATCGTTAGAGCTACCTTGTCTTCGACGAAGCAACGCAGAAACCTGTGATATAATTTCGCCTTTATTTAGTAAAAAAAAAAAAAAAAAAAAATGGCCCATGAGTTATTCAACTGAATTCTTCACATTCAGTGAATGAGAATATACGCAAGGAATGCACCCGATTAATCCTGACCTAAATGTTATAGAAATTTATTGAAAAGTGAACTGAGGAGACTAAGAAAAATTTTTGTATAAAAGTGCGCCAAGTCTTCACTTTTCCCCTAACATTTTTTTAATGTATTTATACACAGCGCATGTTTGCAGAGAAATAGATAAGGTATAAGGTACCAATACCACATTATTAAATAGACTACAGCTTACTAATACCATGCAGCTTTTGTAGCATATCGTCTATGGTAGCATTTATTTCGCTTCAATTCATAAAAATTGGATAAAAATTGAGAAAAGTCGATATCTATATAAACACACACACATATATATATATATATATATATATATATATATATATATATATTATATATATATATATATATATATATACTATATATTATCTATATATATATATATATATATATATATATATTATTTCATATATATATATATATATATATATATTTGTAAATAAGAGAGAGAGAGAGAGAGAGAGAGAGAGAGAGAGAGAGATCCTCTGAACGATTACGGATATATTACGTAATGAAAATAAACAGAGAACAAGAATATAAGAGGCAGGAAGTGAATATCATTTTCTTTTACACTCTAAACATCAATTTTTCATTTATGCCAAAAAAAGGACACTTGATAATAAATTTTGTAATACATCTCGGAAAACTAAAACGTTCTAAAATTGTGAAAAATGTGTTTCTTCGCTATTTGGATTTACCTGTCTGTAAATGTGCACTGCATAATTTATACCTTATTGTGTACTGTATACTGACCGTGAAAATTTAAAGGCGAGAAAATGGGGAATTGTCGAATCTCTGAAAACTGTTTCTTGCGTCTCCTCTCGCTCACTGAACGCGAAGAATTTAATTGAACACACCCCTCGGCTGCTTTTATGTTCATCTCTTTTTGTCTTTAATCTTAACAACTAGGTTTTATATATATATATATATATATATATATATATATATATATATATATATATATATATATATATATATCTATATATAATATAATTATATATTATATATATATATATATATATATATATATATATATATATATATATATATATATATATATATATTATATTTATATATAGGTGATCTACACGTGATAGTTAAACAGTCGGTACCGAAAGAGTCAAATAGCTATAAAGAAAAAACTCTGTGATTTAATCTCTTGATGGAAATCTCTGGATGTTTAATTTCTACACTTCTCCGAGTTCAGCTTTAGTACAACTGCCTTCTGTGTTCCCTCGGGATGTCCTCCTTGCTGGCAGTTTTAGTCTTCTGAATAGGAAACTATTATTCCCGGCTTTGTCTGTCCGTCCGTGCAACTTCTGTCCGACCTCAGTCTTAAAAACTGCTGAGGCTAAAGGGTTTGAAATTGGTATGTTGATCATCAACCCTCCAATCATCAAATTGCAGCCCTCTAGCCTCAGTAGTTTTTATTTTATTTAAGGTTAAAGCTAGCCATAATCGTGCATCTGGCAACGTTATAGGACTGTCCACCACCGGGCCGTGGTTAAAGTTTCATGAGCCGCGGCTCATACAGCATTATACCGAGAACACCGACAGATAGATCTATTTTTGGTGGCCTTGATTATACGGTCTCCTGAAAACTCGATTGCGCCGAAGAAACTTCCGCGATTTTTTTATTCGTTTGGGAGTCAGCAATCAACTCACTTCTCCTCACCTCAGGAGACAAAGCTTCCTGGTCCAAATTCCTGCTAGATGTTTTGGAAAGCTGAATCTGAATTGGGATTATACTTGTCATAAGAACAGGATTCTTCTCTCTTGCTCTCTCTCTCTCTCTCTCTCTCTCTCTCTCTCTCTCTCTCTCTGTGATGTTGACATTCTCTCAGTGAGACGTAATCATTCATGGTCTGGATAATCTACCCGATAATACGCGTCTTACATACAATTAGCGAATGAAATATAGCTAAAAGTGTTCGTGAACTATCGGTGATTAGCTTAATATCAGATTAGGAGTGATAAACCGTCTAATAAGTTGTTTTCGAGTGAATTAATAAATTCTGAAAATCATGGAGGTCTTTAGTCAACCAATAGTGGCAAAAGGTGGAGAAATCTTGCATGCATAGGAGATATTCAATATGATGAATTGGCAGGAAGGGAACTTGGTTTGCTGATCGTAGAGATAAATTGCAACATCGACCAAAAGATGTGAAATCATTCACAGACATATTGAAAGGATACGATCCTTCAAACTGGAGCAAATCTGTAGAAAATATAATGAAAATAATAGAAGGGATACCAATGAAAGTTCAAGTTATCAAAAGACTTATAAAGAAAATCTACAAAAATCAACACATTCCATCAAAGAAAATAAGTACTCTGGAATTAGTGAATATATTGATTGATGCAATAGGCAAACGGATGCCTAAAGCATGTAAACTATGTAGAGTGTGGTATAGCATTGTAAATCCACAAAACCTGATTAGGAAATGCTATGCCTAGCCAACTCAGCTGACACACCCTTCATGTGCTGAAGTTGAGCAAAATAGAAATAAGGACACAAAAATATTTTGCTCAACATGTCTATATGGATAGACAAGGTCATTAAATCAAGACTTAATGTACAGATTGTGGAGGATGAAGAAGATGAAGAGGATGAAGAAGAGGAAGAAGAGGAAAATAGAAAAGAAGAAAATAAGACTGAAGAGAGGGAAAAGATTAATGAAAACAAAGAACAAGGATAATTGTATGGATGCAGAGAAACTCATAGATTCTACATATGAGGCAATACAGCAACATACTTATGAAGAAATAAATTATGACATGATAAATCAAAATAAAATCCCAAAGAGGTTGTACCCGGATCTCCATACTGATGGGAAAGAACAAGAAAAAAAAAAAAAAAGACACAGTATGCACCCTTTTGAAAAGAGGGAATTGCAGGTTTGGTGAAAGATGTTATTACAAACATCCCAAGATATGTCACAATTATGAGATATATGGCAAATGTGCATATCTAGATGGCTATGAAGAGGAATGCAGTGATCTACATCCAAAAATATGTAGAAAATGGAAAGAAGGAAATGGATGTAGGTTTAATAAGAAATGTAGGTACATGCATCCTGTAGCCATGAAAAACCAAAATCAAAATCAAATACATATAAAAAATCAAGGTAAAAATGAAACAAATAAAGAAAAGAACAAAGATCATGTGATGAAGGCAAAAAACAAGCCAACAACACATTATGAAATGTCAACACCACGATATGAGCCATCAGCACCTAGATATAGCACAAGGAACAAGCAATGTATCTATGATGCTAAGGATGGTGCAGATATGGAGATAAGTGCAGGTTTATGCACAAAGTGAATAAATATGAAGCTGGAAGAACAAGTATAATGGAAAAGTTGGATTTTTAATGTACGAAATTCTGGAAATGAAAAAGATCAACATATCAGAACAGGAAAGAGACATGGGAAAATCCTTATTTATTACCCATATTAGATAATGGAGATAATACATGCAAACCATCATAGTGATGAACGCAGCAGGGTTTAGTTTCGAGTAACTCAAAAGAAAGATAAAGTTCTTAGAAGAACTAACCCAAAATGAAAAAAATAGAAATACTGAATATAAGTGAAACCTGGTATTCCCAAGAGACTGGTAATGATGACCAGATAAAGGGTTTCCAAACTTATAGATCAGATAGAAAAAATAGAAATCAAGGGGAACCGCGATATATGGGAGAGATGCCAATCAAGGAAAAATCTGTGAGAAATATAGTAACACAGAATGTGAATTAATAGCATAGAATTTGAATCTGAAAAATTAGTGAACATTGTAATATATAGACCCCCTAATACTAAAGAGTTTGACATAATAATTGAAAAATTGGATGAAATATGTAGAAATTACAAGGACTGGACTATACTCCTAACCGGAGACTTTAACTTTCCTTTTGTAGAATGGAAAGAACGAATAGGAGACTGTGGTTGTATTTATACATATAAAAAAGAAACAATAGTAGTGCAGAAGATAAGAGGCAATTTGAAAAGCTATTAGATATGCTACTAGAACATAACATTCAGCAAATAAATCACCTACCAACAAGAAAGGATAATATTTTAGATCTAGTATTTGTGAATGAGGTGAACTATGTTAAAGAAATAATAGTATATAACACAAGTATTTCGGACCATAATGTCATAGAACTAACAGCCCGTTCCAGAACATATGAAAACAAAGAAAAGCAAGAAACGAAAAATGGGAAGGATATGGAAAATACAATTTCTATAGTAAGAATATAAATTGGTCAAAAATAAATGAAGAATTAAACAAAGAAATGGGAAAATATATTTGTAAGTGATGATATACAGGTAAATACCGATATATTATATAAAATATTAGAGGAAATAGTGGAAAAATATATACCGAAGAAAAAAGTAATCATCAGTCACGAATTCCAAGAGACAGAAGGATCTTGTTCCAGAAAATTAGAAAGTGGAAAAAAGCTCTTGCAAAAGAAAAGAATGCATGGAAAGTGATGGAACTAAAAAGTAAGATAGAAAATGCAGAACAAAAGATTATACAATCAAAAGAAAATGAAAAATGGAACCTAGAAGAAATGACAATACAAAATATCAAGCAAAACCTAAAATTTTTTTATTCATATGCAAAAAGATGAATAAAATAAGAGTAGAAATAGGCCCTCTAAGAATTGAAGGGCGATTAACGAATGAAAAAAGGAAATATGTAACATATTAGCAGAAAGATATAAGAGTGAATTTACACCTAGAATTGAAAATGAAGATAATGATACAGAAATAAGAGATGAAAATACTGAATACTTATCAGATATAGATATTACAGAAGCCGATATTGTGCAGGCTATTAATGAAATTAAAAATGGATCAGCAGCAGGACCAGATGGAGTACCTGTCATATTGTTAAAGAAAGTGGTTCATTCAATCGCAAAGCCGCTAGCA
>NC_089749.1:58866141-58867827 GCF_040412425.1 Macrobrachium rosenbergii | reverse complement strand
GTCCCAGAGTAAACTAAATGTATGCGCATCTGTGCAGTGCAGGTGCCCATTTCATCAATCCTTCAGGGCACGAGAAACAACGGCCATCTTTCTCAGCAGACAAAAGAGAGAGCGAAGGGACCGTTTTCAAATTCCCCTTCCTCCTGCTCCACCCACGAAAGGAGACGCCCCGAAAAGAAGGAGCGAAACTCAGGTTGCATATCCTCATTTTCTTCTGGCGAATTTCCCTCCCCTCAGCAGCTGCCCAGGGACAAGGAAGGTGTCTGGTGACGGCCAGAGCTCGAACGGTTTCAAAATGCGCTTCCTGGAAGGGTTTTGTTTCTTCGTCTTTGTTATTGGATGGTTGGGAAACAAAAATGTGATTCAGAGACGGTGGAAAGTTTTAAT
The DNA here is from genome assembly GCF_040412425.1 of Macrobrachium rosenbergii. Taxonomy (NCBI): domain Eukaryota; kingdom Metazoa; phylum Arthropoda; class Malacostraca; order Decapoda; family Palaemonidae; genus Macrobrachium; species Macrobrachium rosenbergii. Next base: position 58,867,440 of record NC_089749.1, on the reverse strand, counting down.
GCTGATGTTGATGCTCTGTCCTTTCGTTTGACCTTCTGTCGATTAATGTTTTTAAAAGCGTTATATATATATATATATATATATATATATATATATATATATATATATATATATATATATATATATATATATATATATATATATATATATATATATATATATATATATATATATATATATATTATATGCGTAAGTGAGTTTTCACTAGAACTGACAAACAACGATTTTAAAAAACGGCTGGTCTGCATTATGTATTTGATTGGTTCTTTAATTGATAATGTAAACTGACATTAAATACACATCCATACAAATTTGTACACACATACACACACAAACCCCCCCCTTTTTGACAGATTCGACCCTAAAACCTATTCATATTTAGCTTTTTTCAAGCCCCTCATATTCAAGGAAATCTTATAGATCGAAAGGAGGTTCGTAGGTTTTATTTTTTCTCTTTAGAGCGCCTGGTACCTTTCTCGAAACTAGCTCACTTCTTATGAACCTAATTGCACGATATTTCTTTAAATTAGAGTTAATGCAGCTAAATTGTAACGTGTTCGCCACGATTCCGCTGATAATTTGTGACTGGGCCATACAAAACCTGGCTCCCCTAATTAGACGTAAATGACAGCAATTATTTACTTTCGTGCAATTAACTGGGCAATAACGTTTGGGGTAGAAATTACTATTAAATAAAAATCCATTCATTCATTGTAAAATGAATTCGCACTGATAGAAGAACGCTTTCAGTTATCAGTATTTATGGTGTCATTACTAGAATGTCGATAGTTATTTGTAACTGAATAGAATTAAAGCATGCAAAATTACATAGAAAATTATATTGGATGTTGTTTTGGTACAGGGGAAATCTCTGAACAGCACAGTCAGTTAATTCGCAACCGTAGGCGACAAACAACAGGTCTTGTGCCTTGGACCGTTAGTCAAACAGAGGTTATATATATATATATATATATATATATATATATATATATATATATATATATATATATATATATATATATATATATATATATATATATATATATATATATATATATATATATGTATATAATATATGTGTGTGTGTGTGTGTGTGTGTGTACATATATATAATCAATACATATATATTTTTATATACCTATACATATTTCAAGTGGATTTGGGTTAACTTAACTAAAATTGATTACACACACACATGTACACACATATATATATACATATATATATATATATATATATATATATATATATATATATATATATATATATATATATATATATATATATATATATATATAT
>NC_089749.1:58856141-58861141 GCF_040412425.1 Macrobrachium rosenbergii | reverse complement strand
GGCCGGACACCGTTGGTGAAGATGTCTTTGACTTTCATCGGGAAAGGCGGCGGTGTCACCATTCTTAATCTGGCCGTTGGTTTTGGTCGTGAAACGAAGCAGCAGGAGACTTCTTTTGTCTTGGCTATTACTAAAATGTAGAATATCTTACTTTGTGCAGCTCTGGAACACTCTGATCTCCAAATACTATTTAAGCGGGAGCAAATTCATTCCTGGCCTCTGCTGACCTTTCCTGAACTTCGGGTTTTGTATTCCCTCATATTTATTATTTATTTATTTATCATCTTTTCCTATGATTTGTTTCACTCTCTGTGGGCTAATTTCCCTCTGGAGCCATCTTGGGTTTATTATTGTCTGCTGACTCTGTCCATAAGGGATTTCAGCTGAAGATTTAAAGATATAACTGGTATAAGATACTAAACATCAAAAATGTGTATACATATATGTTACATATATGTACTGTATATATATATATATATATGTATATATATATATACTGTATATATATATGCATTAATTTTTAGATTTCTGATTTTTCCAGTCACCAGTCGTCTCAGAGATGAGACTGGTGCCTTACATTTATATATAGTTATTGTGTAACTTTATAGATGGTTCTATAATTGTTGCACAGGTTTTCCAGACTTTCGACTCATTAATCTTCCCAGAGATGAATTAGTATTTTACACTTTTTTATAGTTTTTATTATGATTTCCAATCTTCCATCACCTCAGAATGAGCCAGTTTTTTTTTTTTACATTCTTCTGTAGTTTTTTCTCCTGATTTCCAACTTCCCAAGAAATCAGAGGCGAGTCTGTTGTTGACGCGTGGTGCAGTTACAGTCGGATGCGCAAGCGACGTTGACAAAAACTAAAATATTCGCATTACAGGCACCAGTACTTTATACTTATTCTCCTTCTGTTTACATTCCCACTCCTTTTCCCAGGGAAGAGCAAATAACGCCGACTACCAATCACCTGCTTCGTCTTCTCCCTCATCAAAATAATTCCGGTTTATGAATAACTTCACGAAGAGTGGAAATCATAATTTGACAGAACCCTCAAACCTCACCCTAGGGAACACAGAGAGAGAGAGAGAGAGAGAGAGAGAGAGAGAGAGAGAGAGAGAGAGAGGGGGGGAGGTCTATATCTATAATCCCTCTTAAGGGCGGGAACAAACGCCTAAAAAAAAAAAAAAAAAAAAAAAACTGTTGAGAGGAAATCTAGGAAACAAAGTCCTTCAAAACAGCCACCACCGCGTGATTGCTTCTTCCATTTGGGTGAGGTTGCAGGAAGTAGTAAATCCTCTCGTTCTCTCTCCTTGTTATAATTAAGGAACAAAATCGACATCAAAAGCGTCACAGGGGCTTTCGGGCGAGAGCTGATGATCGAGGAACCTGGTTGTAATAGAAAATAGTCTTCTTTGGCCGAATTCTAATTCGCGTTTTCGTTGACGATCAGAGGATGACAGTTAATGCTAACAGGAGTGTAGATCCTTGAAGTCTCTCTAAGGGAAATGACAAAACAATTGAGACCGAGTCACGGCTACAGCAAAACGCACCTCTGTCTCTGCCTGTCTGTCTCGCTTTCTGGTAAAGAGGATCACTCTCTCTCTCTCTCTTTCTCTCTCTCTCTCTCTCTCTCTCTCTCTCTCTCTCTCTCTCTCTGGTGAAGAAAATAGCATGAAAAGTAATCTCAACATAACACGATATTATGTCGGATACGATTCTGTCTGTCTGTCTGTCTGTCTGTCTGTCTGTCTGTCTGTCTGTCTGTCTGTCTCTCTCTCTCTCTTTCTCTCTCTCTCTCTCTCTCTCTCTCTCTCTCTCTGTGACCTCAAACTTAAGTATCTTTTATATTTTCATTTAGAATCAGACTTATCAATGTTATTGCTTCCAAATAGATAGTTTACTTAGGAATTTTCGTTCAAGAAGATATGTATTTATGATTATATATATGACATCAAGTAACTCCTCCCAAACAGCTGCAATTAACAGAATTACAAACTTAGGTCAAAAAGAATTACGATTCAAGTATTCCATTTAAATATAAACTTCATAACAGGAAAGGACATGGTCATTTCATTCCAGTGACAAAATTGCTCAAATGCTTACTGGTAGGGAACCTGAGTTGTTAGTGAGCTCTGGTTTCATCTTCAAACGTATACTTTGTTTGTTGAAGGGGTAAGTTGCTGTGAAAATGAGAAAAAGTATTGTCCAAACGTTGACGATCAGTCGTGGCAGGAGACAACTAATTTCACGTGTACAAAAATACATTTATTTACAAAACAATTACAACAGAGTCTGTGCCCAAAAGCGTCCACCTTGTAATGAGTGTATTGATGAATCTTTTAATTCCCTCCTGAATCTGCCAAATAAATGTCTCATCTCGAGTATGATAAAACAAATGTTATATTTTCTCATTATAAAAATGTCCAGAAACTTATTGCTAAAATTATAAAAATCAAATGGGAACCACAGGAAAAATTGAGAATAATATATGACGGAAATAAACGTCATCCTTCAGATATAAATTAATTTTCTGTCGACTGTCAAAAAAAAAATAATTATATCAAACTTGATTGCTTAAATGATATAGAATGATGTGATTGCTCATAAAAATCTTCAACAAAATTTTTTCTTGACATTTTTTTTTCCAGAGTCGTACGAGACCAAAAAAACAATTAACTCCACAAACTTTCTGTCAATAATATGTTTTTATTCATGTAAAATTTCTTAATGAGTCCGTCCCGATGATTAAAACTTTTTCATTTTGTGAAAAAATGCTTAAAAATTACTGATCTCGAGTTGTTAGTGACTCTGGTTTCACTGTCATTAACGTATACTTTGTAAAAGTCAAAAAACTTATGATAAAGTATTGTCAAAGTATTTTTCAAGCAGTATTCTGTCACATAAAAATTTCAACTAATTTTTTTGGATTGTTTTTCCTCCGTGTTACAAAAAACAACTTATTATGACTTCACAAAGAAGTTTTGTAATGTTGGCCTCCACCTTGTAATGAATGTATTGATGAATTTTTAATTTTCAGAATTGTAAATAAGATTAGAAATGCTATGATATAAAAACAAATGTCTAAAAATCATTATAAGTTGAAACTTATTTTTTATAAAAATACAAATGCGATTAGGAAACATCTGGTGAATAATATAGACGGTTTAAGTCACTTCAGATTAAATCTGAAATTTTTTTTTCTTTCTCTTATCTCAGATGAATATCTATGTGATTCTCTCTCTCTCTCTCTCTCTCTCTCTCTCTCTGCTCCAATCAAAAGATTTTCTTGATGTATAATATATGATATACCCGCTTTGTCTATTTTTTATATCCAGAAAGTGGATTTCTCCTCCTTAAAAACAACTCTGTTATGAAAGCAACTCTTGAAAAGATGTTTGTCTAAAAGGAAATTCTTCATGACGTCTGCATCCTGTGTCTCCTCTCTCTCTCTCTCTCTCTCTCTCTCTCTCTCTCTCTCTCTCTCTCTCTCTGATGGTTAAAAAAAGTCTCTCTTTCTCTGTCTCTCTCTCTCTCTCTCTCTCTCTCTGTGTCTGCCTGTCTGTCTGTCTCTCTCTTCTCTCTGTGTCTCTCTGTCTGTCTGTCTGTCTGTCTGTCTGTCTCTCTCTCTCTCTCTCTCTCTCTCTCTCTCTCTCTCCTTATACAAGAACAAAGGGAAAAATCCAAATAAATAGATCGATTGAGATAATAGACTGCTTTTTTTCATCACTCGAAAAGCTGACAATTTTTCCCTTTGGCCGAAGTTTTATACAGAACCTAATTTCCATTGCACTCATTAAATGTCTGCTTTTGTGATTCAGGTTGACAAAACATCATGAAAAATGCTATGATGGAAAAACATGACGTCAAAAACATTATTTTTAATTTTTTTTTTTTCAGTTTGCCATGAGTCGAGTTCTAGTGCACACTTAGGGGTTTTATTTACTTAATTTAAACAGTACCCCAGTTTTTAATTTCTTTCTCGTTTATTTGATTATCCACCAGCGACCAATCAAAATTCAGTCCACTGACCGACCCGCCTACTGTAAGCCACCCGCCTGCTATGTATGCCTCTGTGATATGCATCTCAGTTTATCCGATTTTTGTAACTCTTATTAAACACTCTATTATTAATTAAATGCTGTAGAAACAGCTATTATTCTCAATAATATTATTATTATTATTATTATTATTATTATTATTATTATTATTATTATTATTATTATTATTATTATTATTCTTTGAGGCATATTGTTCCCAGTAGTTATCTTTCATGAAGGATTGGTTAATATTCCCAAATATCTTCAACCCTGTCTTATTTTTATCAAAAGTCTGAATTCAATTTCAAGGTCTACGCATTAAAATATAATAATTATTATTAGTACTACAATCCAAAATGGCTAATATTATTATTGTTTAGAAAATGGACCCTATTCTCATGGAAGAAGCCCACCACAGGGCCACTGACTCAAATTCCAGCTTCCAAAGAATATCATCATGTTCATTTGAAAGAAATCACGGGAGGTAACAGGAATAACAGAAAGAGGAGATCACTTATTAAAAAGAAAAAAAAAGTTAACAAATAAATAAATACCTAAATAAAAATGTAAGTAAATGATTAAAACTGTTAAAATACAGAAAATGAAAAAGTAAGTAAATTATCAAAAGTGCAAGGAGACATTCACACAAAGAAAACCGAAATAATGTTGCACAGAATGAGCACATGCAGCTGGAATATTGCAAAACCAAACGTGAAGAACAACAGCTGAACTGTGTAAGAACTTAGAGATCTCATTCCACTCCAGCGATGTGCAAAGACAGAGCCAGTATGAATATTCTTAGGCAGTAATGAAGTAATGTTTCTCTAACTTGGACAATGTCCTCAGGAAGTAATGCTTTTCTAATTTGGCAAAGCACGAAAACTATATTTAAGGAATAATTTCCGCAGCTCTGCCCACGTGTTGCAACTTCGACACAGAAGTGACAGGTGGAAGTT
>NC_089749.1:58832419-58850641 GCF_040412425.1 Macrobrachium rosenbergii | reverse complement strand
GCATTTGTACTTTCTAACTAAGAGGGTCAAAGCTATTTCTCTTCATTGATGATGTCACAAAGGTAGGGGAGGTTGAACTCAGTAATTCCATCCTTTGTAGGATTCAGTCTGTAATTCCCCCTGGCAATTATTCCGTTTAATGTCTCAGTTCCTGCTTTGAAAAGCCGTTTCATAATTGCTATTTGGTGGTGTATTTTGATTGTTTCTCGTCGGGGTCCATAGACCGCAGTGATTTAGATGTTATCATTTTCTCACCTATTGTTTGGATAGACTTTACTCTGGTGCTGTTTTAGTAAACACACACACATGCACACACATACTCACCAAAATCGCCTCATTTCAGAATTGCTGCGAAACGTCATTGGCCATATTTCACAAATCCTGTGGTTTTGGTAAGCCCGTACACAAACACACACACACACACAGACTTTTTTTAAACAGCTCCAACTCCAGCGAAGCCTGGAAAGGGGAAAAAGACCCCTTCCAGCGCCCCTGCAGCATCCAGGACTGGAGGAGGCTAATCAGATCAGGTTCAGGGACAAGGGACAAAGAAAAGTCAATCAGAGCCAATTAGAGTCAAAATGGGAGGGTGATCACCCAAAATGGCCAAGGAAAATCAAACACGAAAGTTGGCAGAAATTGGTCTCAGGGTTTTTTTTTTTTTTTTTTACGTATTTTGATATCATGGCCCCTAAAGGTTGTTTGGTTATTTTTTTATTTCAGTTTTTTATCTTTGCTATTCTTTTTTTCTTTTTTTTTTGTGCACATTTTTATTTATGCTGGCATAAACTGATTTCAGGTTTGTCTTTCAGCTTTAGAAAAACGTTTACCTATTTTGATGTCATGGAGCCTAAAGGGTGTTTGTCAGTCTTCTGTTCTTGCGGTTATTTTTACTGTTATCAATAAATTCAATATTAACTTCAGCGCGTCGTGATAACAGTCAGTAAATACAATAGTTCTAAGAAGAAGAGGAAGGGAAGAGAGCTAAATGGAACACAATTGATTTAAACAGGGAACCAGTTATATATAAAAGGGCTAAATAAATCACAGCGAATGATTACACATTATAACAAGTAGCAGAGAAAATCTAGGCTGTCAGTTCAACAGTGGGTGGGCACTTTCCGGCCATTCAGCCTCTAGAGACTATGAAAGAGGGAGTTGGAGTGGCTGGACAGCAAGACAAAGAGATCCAGAGAATAACGGAGATGAAGTACAAAGATCTAAAGGTTGAAATGAGAAAAACCCAATGGTTGGGCTGAGAAGTAACAGTTAGAGGTCTTGGAAAATAAAACTAAAGGAAGGAAGAGGGGAATGGAGGTACAGTAAAAACGCAAAAAGGGACGCTGCCAAAACCATTTAGCAATGCCTACAAGTGCACATTATGAGGTGCACTGACGGCACTACTCCTACTAAATATTATTCTTATTATTTATTAAGATCAAAACAATCATAAATTCACTTGCAAAAACCATATAAAAATTATTCAATTAGACCATTTAATTATTAACTTATTTATTAACTCTAGTTGTTTTTTTTCTTTTAAATGAGCTGATTCTTTCTTTCTGTGTTTCCCAGTACCTTCTGTCACTCCTTCCCAATGAACGCCATATTCTCTGGAAGCTGGAATTTCAAGTCAGTGGCCTTGTTCCTGAAAGGGTTTGTTCCATATGAAGAAATCATCTAATAATAATAATAATAATAATAATAATAATAATAATAATAATAATAATAATAATAATAAAGGAAAGGTTTCATATAAACTGGAGAATGTCGTCCTTGGAGACAGATGCTGCCCTTTAAGATTCCTCTTTTGGCTTCTGTGACGGAAAATATTTCAGAAAGTGAATGAGCAAAAAAGTGTCCCTTTTGCTCTTCAGAGGCAGAAAGGTCATTTATGGATCTGTCTGGAAACTCAGAACAATGAAAATATATATAAAAAAATTGTTGCGCAACTCAGGCTGCGGATTCTAAAGAAAACAAGTAAAAATTGCGCCGAAGTTTCTTCGTCGCAATCGACTTTCTGTATCGTATAATCAAGGCCACCGAAAACAGATCTATCATTCGGTGGTCTCGGTATAATGCTGTATGAGCCAGCGGCCCATGAAACTTTAACTACGGGTCGGTGGTGGCCTATCCTATCGTTGTCAGAAGCATGGTTATGGCTAACTTTAACCTTAAATGAAATAAAAACTACTGAGGCTGAGGGTTGCAATTTGATATGTTGATGATTGGAGGGTGGAGGATCAACACACCAATTTGCAGCCCTCTAACCACAGCAGTTTTTAAGATTTGAGGGCGGACAGAGAAAAATGCGGACGGAGTGACAACGTTTTCTTTTTCAGAAAACAAAAGTATGTAATATAAAAATATATTGTAATTTTATCATAACGTTGCGAGAGATAGCTGTTACCCTATTTGTAGAACATAAAGTTAATTTATTATTTTTTATGTAGCATTAATTTTAAAACGCTTTCAAACACTTTGGCTGAAAACAAAGTACTTAGGTTGAATTTGATTTCAGTGAAATTCGAACAACTTGATGTGAAAACTATTCTGGGGTCAGACTAAATAGATCTCTCAATGAAATCTTTTGGTAAAGGCTGATTTGCATTTCTGCTCCGTTTGTCACCTAATGAAATATTGATTCATTTCTGTTCGTGACAAATTATAAAGCGGATCTCCATCTTAGCATCTTGGGTTGTTTATCTCTCTCTCTCTCAAAAATCTCTCTCTCTCTCTCTCTTATTATATTTTATCTTTGTCATATATAAAAAGTGCTTAGATATGAAAAACCAATAATTTGATTTCAGTGAAAAAACGCCAAAGCCATTGTAATTTTAATTTGATGTCTAAGAACTCTTTGAATGTCAGACCAAAATAGGTCTCATCAATGAAAATTTTTTTTATGAGAAATATAAATTGATTTAACAGATTCATTTCCCTTTGCCACAATAATATAAAATATTGATATATCATTTCTGTTCGTGACAAATGTATGTATGTATGTATGCATGTATGCATTTGGTTTGGCATCTACCTTTATCGAAATACAGTAGTTGAAAAAATATAAAAATATAACCTCGTGCAATTCTCCGTTAAAGATGAATTCTCATTTTTCTAGAAATGATCAATGAAAAAAATCAGGATTACAAGGGATAAGATACTAATGATGAGACTATCGGTACTGAACAATAATCCCCCACAGCATAAAATCCCAATGAAATCTCCCGCCACGCAATAAATCCCGAAGCAAAACAAAGACATAACGACATTGCGCAGATTAGCCGATACTTCCTGCCGTTGCATGCATGATAACAACCCACAAACGGAATGGTTTTGGGGGTTGAAGTGGGGTTGGGGTGGGGTGGAGAGGAGAATTTATGACGCTCATAAAAATATAAAACTTCAGCGAAGATGGGAATGCCGATAAAAGTTCTGCCTATAACTCATCCGCAACGAAACGCAGTTTCAAAATTGCCTCTGTGGCGAAGAGATTTCTCTCAGACGATGAGCTATTTTCCGTTCACGAGGTTTTATGCTTTTTTGGGAGGACTGTCGGCAGTGATAATTCACTGAAGCGTCTTGACGTAAATATACTTTCGTCTTTTGCTCAATTCTGTTAGGATTAAGATGTTCAACTGGGTGGATGTAACGCTACCAGGAAGTACAACAAAGGTTTTTCAATAGAGCTCACTTCATTTTGATTTTATTATTATTATTATTATTATTATTATTATTATTATTATTATTGTTATTATTATTATTCAGAAGGTGAACCCTATTCATACGGAACACGCTCACCAAGGTGGCCACTGACTTGAAATTCAGGCTTCCAAAGAATATGGCGTTCGTTAGAAAGAAATAACAGAAGCGTATGTGAAATACAGAAAAAAAGAGATCAATTATTATAAACCAAACAATAAACTAACAAATAAATAAATAAACAGATAAAAATGTAAGTACATTTTCAAAATACAAGAGAATTGAATTAGGGTAATAATGCGTCTGCATCTTGGCTTGAACTTCTGAAGTTCCAATTGCACGAAATCCTCAGGAGGACGAGAGAGAGAAGAGAAGAGAAGAGAAGAGAAGAGAAGAGAAGAGAAGAGAAGAGAAGAGAAGGACGAGCTGGGAGAGCTGCAAAGCCTGGCTGTCATATAAATGATTAAAAAAATTAAATTCCATTTACTGAGATTACGTATTAGATTCGATTTCGAAGAAAGAGACGGAACGATACTTGGTCCTCTTTTCTTTTTGAAGAACCTAAAATGGTAGGAATAAATATAGAGGGCAAACCAATCAAAAATTTTACGCCAGTGGAAAGTCAAAATATCTGTTGTTCTGCTGAGAAACAAGCTTAGTGTATTGTTATAAGACAGTCTCGTTAATGAACCCTGTAACAATGACAGGTATATGAAACGGTAAAGGAAGGCACTCAATATTTCTTCAACGTGGCCCTAATTCCACATTGGCCCATTTAAGCGGATGCTGATATGACAATGAACTGCTAGACTGTGCTTTAAAGAACACTACACTGGAGGGTCATCCCATAATGAACTCTAGAGGAATATACAGAAAGAAAAGGCAAAATGCATGACATGGATTACGGTAACACCAAAAGCGTCTCCTGATTACCATCAACTTTTCTTCTCTTTTATCGAATCACTCTTACAGAAAACAGAATATTGCAGTACAGAAGATGAAAATATTAAACGAGCAACTGGACAAAACATTAAAAGGAGAATTGTCCGTAGGGCGCAGAATGTTTCCTACCTTCAAAAGACGCGTTTCTCTTATTTGTATTTTATTTTTTATTTTTCCCTCTCATGAAAATGAAGTTACGAGACTTTCATTGGTGCTCCCATTCAGCTCGCTTTCCAATTCCGCTCTTCGTCCGTCCGGGATTTTCAGAGGAGTAATTATTCGCTCTTCCTCGCTTTTCTCCATTTTGCAAATAGAATAGAAAGTTCGCTCACCTTTCACCTTTGTATCCTATCCACTATGCCACCAACCCATTCACACGTAAACAAAAAACGCAACATATGCTTCCAGGAAACAAAATTCAAAATACTTCCTTTTTTCCCTTTTCCTTTTTTTTATCAGTTGAGGCAGGTAACTACAAATCCAGCTGGAGGTGTTGGAAAATAATTCATCTAGTAATAATAAAAAATAAAAAAACGAAAAATAATGATTATTATTGAGATATGAAAACAATTATCCGAACCTCATTGAGAAACATGAGGTGTTTGTCATTCAGCTTTAGTAAATATTAATATTATGGAATGTTATTAAAGTTATTATGATAGAATAATAAGTGATAAGAATAAAAAATATTAAAAATAAGAATGCTAAAAATTAATTTAACAAGGACAAATAAAAATATGTAAAGAATATATAACAATGAAATACACTAATTAAGAAATACAAATTACAAATAAATATAAAAATTAGAATGAAGATTAAATTAAATAACCCATTTTAAATGTAATGAAATTATATCATTATAAAATCATAACAATTTACATTGAAAATAATAAAAAGATAAAAAGAAATAGTAATAAAATGACACTAATAGTAATGTTAATAAAATAAAAATATAATAATCAAAACATATGAAAATAAAATAAAATAACATAAATAAATAAAAATAGAATTAATAGTATAAAGAAATTAGAATCAAGTAACAACGAATTAGAAGGTTTGATAAAGAAATAAACTGAGTTTTTCATTTTTAAGTTTTATCACCAAGTATAAAGTCAGCGTTTATTTTCCTCCAGTGTTACCTTTTCGTTTTAACAAGTCGAATTGCATTTCAATGTCAATTATCAAGAAACTGTCGTGAGAGAAGAAAGTGAATTCACGGAAATCTATCCATCAGTTTCAATAATACCGAAAGGATAAACTGAAAACGGGTAAAACTGTTTGAAATCAACTATGAAAAATTAAAACTTTATTTTTCGTCATGGGTAGAATTTTTTTCCAACTTTCCCTCTCCTGCTTTTATAAATTAATCTTCATATAACATTTTTATTCAAAATTCTTTCCCTATCCAACAAGATGACCTATTTTTCTCAAAGATTTAATTTTTCTCGTATATGTTTTTGAATCTGTATACAATCTTTTATTTGAAATTGTTCCCCTACCCGATGGAATTATCTGTTGTTCACAGTTTTCATTTTTCTTGTCATATTTTCAAGCTGGGAAATGCATTATGAAACTTATACATATGAAGAAATCAAGGCAGAATTGTCAAGAGATATTAGGAGCGAAACGAAGGCCTGACCAGCACAGTATTCAACGATGCAATCTTCCTTTCTCTAACTAACTTATATTTTACTATATTATCTGACCATAATTATTCTTCGTAACGGCTCCCTGTCTGTTGTATTACTTTTACTTCCGTCTTTACTGATTCACATACCATTTATAAGCAAAAATCCACCGTTACGTATAAGAGCAAGACTGTATTTATCAAATTTTACCAAAATGCTCTTTAGCAACATTTTAAAATCCTTCTCAAGATAAGCTCAGATCTGGTTATTTGTAACCATGACTACATGTAGGCTCTCATAATCCTTGCAATTATCGTGGATATAAAACGTTTAGTGAATAAATTCGTGGAGAATATAATTCTGGCATGAGATTATTGTGAGATTTTGCCCAATTAGGTACAGATATATTGTTCATAATGACGTTTTAAGTTGCAGTTTTGATACCACAACCTGCAATGGAAATTTAGAGTGCAGAGACTAACAGTGCGTAGTCGTGAGCAGCCTATTACAAAAATTTAAGTAAATAGATAAAAAATAATAGATTCCAGTGGAAACAAAATGCTTATTGAATAAAAACACAGAGAAGATCATTTTTACGCGAGATTAAATGTGAAATTTTACCCAATTACCTGCAAATATGTTGTTCAAAATAATATATTTTGTTTTGTTTTTAAGTTGCAGTATTGATATCATAAATTCCAGCTTGAATTATGCATGCAGAAACTGACAGTGCACAATCGTGAGCACCTTATTAAGTAAAAATATGAGCTAATAAATAAAAATGAACAAATTCAAGTGATTTCTGAACCCAATTATCAATTTTCAAACGAATGTCAGTCTGGACGAGGCTCCCAGAACCATGATTTCCAGTGCATTATAATGAGGGAGGAAAAAAATGGGATAATTAGCCATTCGATGCTTTCGTTTCCATTCATTTATTCTTTCTCTTTGCTTTGCGAGAATGTTAATCGCATGAAGGTGTCTGGAGCGAGAATCATTCTTCAGAAGCTTCATTGAGAGTGACAAGTAATTTTCTTTTCAATGGTTTTCATTTGAAGGTACAATTATCAATGTAGCATAAGCAGTGGAATGATTAAAATGAAAGTGTACAGAATTATTCACAATTAAAATTATAGTACAAACTTAAATATTTGTACACATACGCATGTGCATATACAATATATATATATATATATATATATATATATATATATATATATATAATATTATATTATATTATATTATATTATATTCATTTCAATGCTTTCCATCTGAAATGTACAATTATCAATATAGCATTAAGACTGTAATGATGAAAAGAATTAAAAAGTACGGAATTATTCACAATGGAAGTTATAGGTACATACAAACATATTCATACACACTCACATATATATGTATATATATATATACATATATATTATATATATATACATATATATATATACATACACACACATATATATATATATATATATATATATATATATATATATATATATATATATATAAATATATATACAAGGAATTTCCATCTCATTCTCTCTCTGTCTATCTCTCTCTCTCTCTCTCTCTCTCTCTCTCTCTCTCTCTCTCTCTCTCTCGATCTCTCTTAGCCACCCTCTCTCTCTCGCTCTCCCAAAACCGATCTCCATCAATGCACCGACATCTCCAAAAAGAAAGTTGCAAAATATGTGTTTGTGGGGAGAAAGGAAGCGAGCGAGAAAACGCGATGTTTATATCTTCAGAAATTCACTAAAAAAAATGACAACAAAAAGAATTCCTTTAGTTGCCAGCGACTGCCGCACGCGAGCGAATTCAAGGAGCGTCACACATATTTTTGGCGGTTCCTGAAAGAACAATAAACAGTATATCGCAGCATTCAGAAGGCGACGCCAGGTAATTTCCCTCGAGATGTACAAGAACAACACTTTTCATTTGTTTCCCCATTCAAGACGAAGAGTGTCTCTCCTCTTAGTCAAATGCTCTGTCTTATGGAAGAAGGAAAATACAGGCTGCTGCCATTATTCTACTTCTCTAAATAAATCTGTTTTATATATATATATATATATATATATATATATATATATATATATATATATATATATATATATATATATAAAACTAGAAATAAAATGTACTTCAAATGTACTTCAGGGGAAAGGTAGACTAAGTGTAAGTCTTGACCGGTTTCATCTTTATATCTGAGACATATTCAGAGGACTCTGAGAATGTCATAGACATACAGGAGAAACCGGTCAGGATTTACACCTCCAGTGTTTCGTTTGATCTCTGGTACATTTTCATATGTAAATCACGTTTCTGTATATGTATATGTATATGTATATATATATATATATATATATATATATATATATATATATATATATATATATATATATATATATATATGTACATGTGTATGTGTGTGTGTACGAGTATTATAAGTATATAAGCATTATAAGACTAAGATAAAAGAAGAATCTCAGAGGGAAATCAGACAGAGGTCCGAGTGAATGTGGAGAAGAAGCGACTGGGCTTCCCAGTGCAGCCTGATAAGCATATCGACGACCTTTCCCGTCCATGATTTATAACTCATTCCTTCACTCAGGCTAGAGAGGCTTTCCTCTCTTTCTGCTTTTCTCTTCTTACTTACGTAAGATAGCTTTTAAAGAGACTCACTGTGTGTTTTTTCTTACCTACATAAAACAGTTTTTAAAGAGACTCACTGTGTGGTACTGATATGAGCAATGCTACGTTATAATATTCGTTTGGTTAAAGCTCTCATTTGTTTCAAGTGGAACCAGGCTGGTCTTTTTCTTTAGAATCTCAGAGCTCTCTGTTTTTCCAGCAGGTTTTTTGATACAATATTTTTCGTAAATGATAAGTATGATGGTTTTTGTACCAAAAAATATATATATTTAATAAATTTTGTCGTTACTTGTGTACAGGCATCTGCTCAAATTGCATTTGTTATTTCACTAATTTATTGATAATATGAAATTCTCCAGTGTGACTAAAAAAAGAGTGTTTGCTGAGTCACTGAACAATGCTGCCCTGGAAAGAAACTTTCTTTGCTTATTGAAGAACTGACAAAAGTCCGTTCTCGCCCTGTCAATGAAAACAGCGAGGACACTTTAGAAGAAAAAGAACACAAAGCTGGCATATAGAATCTAGCTTACGTACTGAGGGATAGTTGTTCCACAGCCAAAAGCCCGGATAAATAGGGAGGGTCTGTGTCAAAAAGGGCATCATTCAGAAACACCTCGAGAAAACTCTTCAAAAATAGCCACCCCATACTAGGGATTGAGCGAAGAGGAAGAAGAAAAAGAAGAAGAGGAAGATGAGGAGGAGGAGGAGGATGAGGAGGAGGAGGAGGAGGAGGAATAATCAGAAGATAGATACGCAAAGGTCAGCATAATAATTAATTACTAAGTGGATTTCATAGATTCCAGTGGGACTTAGCTTATTCCAACTTCTGTTGTATTAAGATTAATACAATTCATCAAAATAAATAAATATATAAATAAATAGATAAATAAATAAATAAGAGACATCTATGAGCAAGTTTCATTTTAAATGCACTGACAGTTAATGAAAACTGAAAATCAAATAAATAAATGAATGAATAAAAAATATAATAAATAAATATGAGTAGTCGATGAGCAAGTTTCTTATATGCATTTACATGTCAATGAAACCTGATATTTAATAAATTGATAAACAGATAAATAAGATATATAAATAAATAGATAAGAGACATCGATGAGAAACTTTCGTATAGGCTTTGACAGCCAACTGAAACTCCTGAAAATAATAAGTAAATAAACAAATAAATACAGTAAATAAATACAAAAGATATTTCCATGAATAAGTTTCCTATACTGATGTACAAGTCAATGAAAACCGAAAATTAAGTTTTCTTCTTCCCAAGTCCTAGTTCGTGAAAGGAGTCAAATATCGTCCATTCAAATAAATACCTTTACTACTGTATTATATATTCATGGCACAAGTCAACTCAAATGAAAAGCACCCACCCCCTCCCACCCTACCCCCTCTCCTCCCCCTCTGACTGTTCATAAACGGAGAGATATTTCCCCACCACCGTCGGGATCAAAACACAACTATTTTTGAGGTTCATGCCCTAAATCCCCGTGTTTATGTGAGAACTGGATATTCTGCACCGATCTCAAATTTATTATATATTTTTTCTCTGAGTCAGTAGCTGCCAATTGCAGGAAAAAACAGTTATAAAAATACTTATAAAAATCTTTTAATAGCATGATTTAGCTGTGATATATATATATATATATATATATATATATATATATATATATATATATATATATATATATATATATATATATATATATATATATATATATATATATATATATATATATATAATATATATATAGAATCTACTGGTCACTTTTACCAGACACATATGTAATTCTAATAGCCACGATGCCCTCTTAACTTCTCAGAATTCTTCGCGCTTTTTGCATATGCTTGTAACTATCCTAAGCCGTAGACATCCAAACACAAGAAATTAATTAGAAAGAGATACTGAATTGACCCATCATGGAGACGAACCAGGTCACCTTAACCACAGGTTATGCTTATACCTAATGTTAATGAAGGTAGAGCCTTTAATTATTTATACAAATTTTTTAACCGTATAACTCCAATGCAAATGATAAGGTAATTTGATATATTTTACATTTATTCTTGGCATTGCTGTATACGGGTTTAGGACAATGTATCCAATTGACGAATATTTTCAGAATTTTGAAAGACAAAAGCAGAGTAAATCATTTAAAAGTTGAGCAATGTCATGATGGAAAAAGTCATAAGCTCTAATTATCAGAGGACGTAATGAATTAATTTGACTTAATTCTGGTGATAAACTGGGGTGATTTAATCCCCATCCTGTATAGGCACTGTTTCTGTAATCAAAAGTTTCAAGTGTACCTGTATCCCTGTATATCTCCGTATACTGTAAGTGAACATCTAAATATCACAATGTATTTCCCTGCTCCATTTCACAAGTGAATGTAATATTAGGATTACGAGAATCAAAATAGTGGAATTTGAATATGAATTATAGACCGGAGGCAATATTCTGGGATCTATGAGGTCATTCATCACTGAAAATGATGTTAAAAAATTATTAGGAATGACTTGAAAGTAAGATGGAAGAGAATATGAACGAGGTACAGTAAAAGGAATGAAAGGGGTTGCAGCTAGGGTGCCGAAGGGACGCTGCAAAGAACCTTAAGTAATGCCTACAGTTGAATGTGTGAGGCGCACTGAAGGCACTAACCCCCCTAGTGGAGAACAGAATATTACGGGTAAACAGTTCCACCAGTACGCTGTGCGTACAAGAAGTGAAAACAGCAAAACTACTTTAGTTTGACCTCCCCTTAACTACTACGAGGTCACACCGGAAGCAGAAATTTGAATGACATTACAAGGGATCCAGGGTGTTCGAAGGAATCTCATAAACACTGGCAAAGACAGAACGGCTCAATTCAACCTCATTCCAACTTGGAACTGATTGTAACTCACACACACATTATTCCCTGGAGCCTTGCAAAGTGGACACGCTTTGTTACCAATGCGTTTCATGTTTTAACTGGGATGTTGACGTATTCTGTGCTGTCAATGGACTGTTCCATACTGTGAAATGGTTGGCCGTGATGGGATGAAATTTGACGAATCTTTCCCTGAGAACTTATTTTGATAAAATGTTCTACACCCACGCACCACACACACACACACACAAATATATATATATATATATATATATATATATATATATATATATATATATATATATATATGATATATATATATATTATATATATAATATATATACTGTATATAATCAGTTGGGCAGTTCAACCAATCCACTGAAAAGAAGGAACAAGTAGCAGAACAATAAGTCCCAGAGTAAACTAAATGTATGCGCATCTGTGCAGTGCAGGTGCCCATTTCATCAATCCTTCAGGGCACGAGAAACAACGGCCATCTTTCTCAGCAGACAAAAGAGAGAGCGAAGGGACCGTTTCAGAAATTCCCCTTCCTCCTGCTCCACCCACGAAAGGATTGACGCCCCGAAAGAAGGGAGCGAAACTCAGGTTGCATATCCTCATTTTCTTCTGGCGAATTTCCCTCCCCTCAGCAGCTGCCCAGGGGACAAGGAAGGTGTCTGGTGACGGCCGGAGCTCGAACGGTTTCAAAATGCGCTTCCTGGGAGGGTTTTGTTTCTTCGTCTTTGTTACTTGGATGGTTGGGAAACAAAAATGTGATTCAGAGACGATGGAAAGTTTTAATGCTGATGTTGATGCTCTGTCCTTTCGTTTGACCTCCTGTCGATTAATGTTTTTAAAAATTATATATATATATATATATATATATATATATATATATATATATATATATATATATATATATATATATATATATATATATATATATATATATATTATAAGACTCACACATAAAAACAATAATCTATATATAAATTTATTGGTTCTTTAATTGATATATGTAAACTGACATTACACATGCATATAAATATATACACCTGTCACACACATAACCCCCATTTTCACTGTGCTAGAACCTATTTTCACTAGCCTTTCAAACAACCATTTTAAAAATAGCTTCTGCAAGATGTCATTTGATTGGTTTTTCTTTAATTGAAAATAATTTAAACAAGACACTAAATACACATTTATACAATAATGCTACACATATATTCACAAAACCTCATTTGTTTTGACAGAACCAGGCTGGTCCTTTTCATTATTTAGAGTTTTGTTTTCCAGCCCCTTTTATTCAATATCTTCTAAATCGAAAGGATGGTTTTTGTACGTAAAATATTATTTTCTAAATTTAGAGCGCCTGGTAATTTTCTCGAAACTGCTCAAATTCTTATTTGAACCTAATTGCACTAATTTCTTTAAA
Organism: Macrobrachium rosenbergii; assembly: GCF_040412425.1. Taxonomy (NCBI): domain Eukaryota; kingdom Metazoa; phylum Arthropoda; class Malacostraca; order Decapoda; family Palaemonidae; genus Macrobrachium; species Macrobrachium rosenbergii. Next base: position 58,837,394 of record NC_089749.1, on the reverse strand, counting down.
TTAGAAAAAATGTGACTAAAAAAAGTGTTTGTTGATTCCGCTGATAATTTGTGACTGGGCCATACAAAACCTGGCTCCCCTAATTGAAGTAAATGACAGCAATTATTTACTTTCGTGCAATTAACTGGGCAATAACACTTTGGGGTAGAAATTACTATTAAATAAAAATCCATTCATTCATTGTAAAATTAATTAGTTGTGATAGAAGAACGCTTTCAGTAATCAGTATTTATGTAAAAAGTCATTACTCAGAATGTCGATAGTTATTTGTAACTGAATAGGGATTAAACCATGCAAAATTACATAGAAAATTAATATTGGATGTTGTTTTGGTACATGGATGATGATGATCTCTGAGCAGCACAGTCAGTTAATTCACAACCGTAGGCGACAAACAACAGGTCTTGTGCCTTGGACCGTTAGTCAAACAGAGGTCATATATATATATATATATATATATATATATATATAGTATATTATATTATTATACTATATATATGTATATATATATATATATATAATTGTATATAATATATATATATATAAATATATATATATATATATATATATATATATATGTATATATGAGTATTTGTGTGTGCATACATATATATTTATAATACTATACATATTTCAAATAAATTTGAATTAAAAAATTAACTAAAATTGATATACACACACATGATCTAAGTTTTACATATGCACACATATATATATGAAAATATATATATATAAATATATTATATATATAGATAAATATATATATAAATAAATATATAAGAGACATATATAACTATATATAGGCTATATATATATATATATATATATATATATATATATATATATATATAAATAATATATATATATATATATAAATATATATATTTCCATGAAATGTGATATTTTCCATCTACAGTTCTAAGTCTCCACTTTAACTGTGTTTCTCCTAATTTCTCGTTGTACAGCAAACAAAACAATAAAAAAAGTGTTGGGATTTATTCAGGAAGTTCTCTCAAAACAATTTCACGGCTGGGTAGCGGGCAATCTACATTTTTAAAAATGCCTAAATCTCGCAGTTTGCAAAAGAAGCAAAGGAAGGAAATCCCCTTCATTCAAAAGCTCAGAGCTCAACCCTTTGTTTAGTCTCATTTACAATTGGAGCCGTGCTGCAAATTTGACATTTTTTTTTTCTGAATATGAAGGACATTCTAAATTCTAAAGATAAGAGATGCAGATCAGTCAGTCTAAATGTTGTAATGCCAAGCCAGTTTTATATATATATATATATATATATATATATATATATATATATATATATATATATATATATTATATATACCACTTTTATTCATATAGGTTCTAAATACAGACAAATATATATTATATATACTGGAATGACTGGCATAAATTGAATAACAAAGGAGGAAGGAGCTAAACATTATATTATAAAAAAAATACCTTAAAGTAATTTATTACAACAAAGTTATATACATTATATACAAATGAGTCAGGTTTGGTGAAGTTACACTTTAATGAACAATTCAATAAACATTCAAATTCAAAATAAACAAAATCGAGTCAGTAACTGCAAAGTTAACATACAAATACATATTGTAATTAAACTTCAAATACAGGTAAAACAATAACACTTTAGCATTTACAATCCATATTAATTAAATTTTAAATAAACATTTAAGCAGCATAAATAAACAAATTTAGGAAAAACAAAACAAACAACAATATTACAAGCAGCATACTGATAGATAAACGGCATAATAAATACATGATGCAGGTCATATACTTTCAATAATTACCTTACAGCCATTAAAACATCCAAAAAAGTGACTTCATTAATAATATCCAAAAATTTAACTGTCCAAAAATTTAACTGCCAAAAACAATTACATAATTAAGAGAACTTTGTCTCATGCTCCATTTCTTCAACGTAAATGTAAATCGGGCTTAACACAAAACAGACAAACCAAAAGAATCCTGTCAAGACAGTCACAACTGTCTACAAGGACGAAGTCAAACAGACTGAACTCGTTTGTCCAAAAATTGTTAGGAATGGCTGCCGAAGATGGAACCAATCCATGACACTGGATGACCACGGCCGAGTCGTGAGGGGTCACATGCTGCCGAAGGGAACCAATCCCCACAAATGACCACAGTCAGTCATCGAAATACCTCAGCTGCCCTCAACGATGAAGTCACGCAGACAGGAGATCCTTCACCTCCTGTCGAAGCCAACAGGTAAGCAATACCTGAGTGCCCATCCACCGACTGCCTGCTGCTCTGCTGCCGAGATACTGACTCAGCTGCTACGAACCTGACTGGTTGCTGTTACGAACCTGACTGCCACTGTCAGAGACAACACGACAGACGTCAAATCCACCGGGAAGGAGAGGAATCCTCCCTACCAACATGGCCAACACAAACCAGGAGAGACCACCAAAAGGAATTCCAACTTGGAACTACGATTGTTCTCAAACAACCACCTTAACCTTACACCTCCAAACCTAACAGAAAAAAAAAAAAAAAATATGTACATTTTTTTTTTTTTTACACTGGGATCACAAAACACACACACTCTCTCTCTCTCCTCCCAAAGCTGCCCATACCAGCCAAAACAGAGCCAATCCTGGCCAAAGGTCGCCAAATGTTATGAACCACTTTTGGTTCAGCAGGTTCTTAAATACAGACAAAGTTATGGACTGGAATGACTGGCAGAAATTGAGGCAGACAAAGGAGGAAGGAGCTGAACATAAACGAAAAAAAAATACCTTAAAGTAATTTATTACAACAATAAAGTATATACATTATATACAAATGAGTCAGGTTTGGTGATATTATATATTACATTTAATGAACAATTCAATAAACATTCAAATTCAAAATAAAATAAAAAAGAACGAGTCAGTAAACAAATGTACAACATACAACATACATATTGTAATTAAATCTTCAAATACGAGTAAAACAATAACACTTTAGCAGACAAAATACAATCCAATTAATTAAACTTTAAATAAACATTTAAGCAGCATAAATAAACACAGGCAGCAAAACAAAACAAAAGCAACAATATTACAAGAGCATACTGATAGATAAAGGAATAATAAATGACATGAGCAGCATAGCTTTTCAATAATTACATTACAGGGTTTTAAAACATGTAAGAAAAGTGATTCATTAATAATATCCAAAAATTTAACTGTCCAAAATTTAACTGCCAAAAACAATTACATAATTAAGAGAACTTTGTCTCATACATATACAACGTCCCAAATCGGGCTAACACAGAAACAGACAAACCCAGAAGAGTTGTCAAGACAGTCACAACTGTCTACAAGGACGAAGTCAAACAGACGAATAAACTGTGCCACCAAGACAGCCTCTGGCTGCCGATATGACCAATCCACACACTGGATGACCACGGCCGAGTCGTCGAGGCAGTCACATGCTGCCGAACGGGAACCAATCCCCACATTGAATGACCACAGTCAGTCATCGAAATACCCTCAGCTGCCCTCAGGGATGAAGTCACGCAGACAAGGAGATCCTTCACCTCCTGTCGAAGCCAACAGGTAAGCAATACCTGATGCCCATCCAGACCGACTGCCTGCTGCTCTGCTGCCGAGATACTGACTCGTTGCTGCTACGAACCTGACTGGTTGCTGTTACGAACCTGACTGCCACTGTCAGAGACAACACGACAGACGTCAAATCCACCGGGAAGGAGGACCTCCCCTACCAACATGGCCAACACAAACCAGGAGAGACCACCAAAAGGAAGGAAAACATCGAACTACGACAGTTCCTTTCAAACAACACACCACCTTACACATATATATATATATATATATATATATATATATATATATATATATATATATATATATATATATATATATATATTATATATATATATAATCTGAATATATATATATATATATATATATATATAATATACATAATACAGTATATATATTTTACATATATATATATATATATATATATATATATACAGGGGACAAAAAATGTAACCGAAAATTGTGTCATTAGAATTTTATTCAGTTATTGTTACATGTTTACAGTCTTATCACCTTCAAAGTATTCTCCATTTTTGAAGCAATGCACTTATCAGACGTGTTTTCCACTGTTGAAAGCAATTCTGGAACTCTTGTGAAGTTATGGCTTTTAATGACTCCGTCGCTTTCTTCTGAACCTCTTCAACGTCTGCAAAAACGTTGAAGAGGTTCAGAAATCACATTTTTCCCTTAGCTAAAAGGACATTCTCAAGATTCTAAATTGATTTCAACAATCACTGATCTGGTTGCTTCCATAACTTTTTTCAAATCAGAGAATACTGATAGGTGAATATATATACATAAACATAAACAGTATAAAAATATTTTATAATACTATTTACTTTTGTCCCTATATATATATATATATATATATATATATATATATATATATATATATATATATATATATATATATTATATATATAAATATATATATATAATTAACAGAAACATAGATAAAACTATAAACACATTAGTAAAGTATTAAGTGAATTGTTGAATTGTTTGGGTAGCAATGCACTGCATCTTCGCTGGAACTTTCGAGGTTCCAATTGCACGACATCCTCAGGGAGGCTGTTCCAGAGTCCAACGGTGTGAGGAATAAAGGACCTCAGGAACTGAGAAGTTCGGCAGCGAGGCACATTTCCTGCATATTGGTGCTTCTGCTGCTCAGCGAATCTAGTCGCTCTCGGCAGGGAAAGGGGATCAGGATCAATTGTGAAAGTGAATTTCTCTGTTAAAATACAACTTAGGAAAAATTGACAAACAAGAGACCAGTGTTAATACAACACCTAATTCATCTACTGTATACTTCTTTATACCCTCTTGCCCACTCCCCCTCCTCCATCCCCCCTCTCCCCTCTCTTCCCCTCCCCCTCTCCTCC
>NC_089749.1:58809919-58827419 GCF_040412425.1 Macrobrachium rosenbergii | reverse complement strand
AGAGGATGACGGCTAATGCTAATGGGAGTGTAGATCCTTCAAATCTCTCTCAAGGAAATGACAAAACAATTGAAACCGAGTCACGGCTACAGCAAAGCGCACCTCTCTGTCCCTGCCTGTCTCTCTCTCTTGCTTTCTGGTAAAGAGCATCTCTCTCTCTCTCTCTCTCTCTCTCTCTCTCTCTCTCTCTCTCTCTCTCTCTCTCCTCTCTTGAGTATCTTTTATATTTTCATTTACATTCAGACTTATTCAATGTTATTCCCTTACCAAATAGATAGTTTACAAAGGATTTTTGCTCAAGTAGATTATATATATATATATATATATATATATATATATATATATATATATATATATATATATATATATATATATATATATATATATATATATATATATAATATATATGATGTATCCATGTGATGAAATCATTGCGCGCGTTTGCGTGTGTATATATGTAACGTCCTCCCAAACAGCTGCAATTAACGAATTACAAACTTCGTAGTCAAAAGTCAATTACGATTCAAGTATTCATGTAAAATATAAACTTCATAACAGAGCCAAGGACATGGAAATCCTTTCATTTCGGTGACAAAAATGCTTAAATGCTTACTGGTAGCCAACGAGTTGTTAGTGAGCTCTGGTTTCATCTTCATTAACGTATACTTTGTTGAAGGGGTTAAGTTTGCTGTGGAAATGAGAAAGTATTGTCCAAACGTTTGGGTCACGTTCAAGCAGTGTTCTGTCGTGGCAGAAAACAGACCGCGAATTTCATTTCAATTTTATAATGTGTGTTACAAAAATGCATTTATTCACACTACAAGAGTCTGTACCACTAAACATGGGCACGTCCACCTTGTAATGAATGTATTGATGAATTTTTAATTCCCTCCTGAATTGTAAAATAAATTAGATACTCGAGTATGACTAAAACAAATGTCTATGTTCTCATTATAAAAGTCCAGAAACTTATTGCTAAAATTATAAAAATCAAATGCGACCACAGGGAAACATTGGTGAATAATTATGACGGAAAGAAGTCACTTCAGATATAAATTAATTTTCAGGCGACTGTCAAAGAAAAAAATTAATTAGGTCAAACTTATCTCAGATGAATAGAAGATGTGATTCGCTCATAAAAATCTTCAACAAAGATTTTTCTTGACATTTTTTTTCCAGAGTCGTGGACGAGACCAAGGAAAAACAACTCTGTTATGAAAGTTTCTGCAAAAGATGTTTTTTCTAAAAGGAAATTTCTTCATGACGTCCGTCCCGATGGTTAAAAAAGAAATTCTCTGTCTTCACTATAATAGTCTCTCTGTCTAAAATTATAAAAATCTGTCTCACTTCTCTATAAATTAATTTCCTGGCGACTGTCAAAGAAAAAAATAATATATAAGAACAAACTTATCTCAAATGAATAGATATTTATAGACTAAAAATCTTTTCATTTTCTTGACAATTTTTCAGGCCGTGGAGTTTTACCAGAACCTAATTTCTTGCACTCATTAAATGTCTGCTTTTGTTTCAGGTTGACAAAACAATCATGAAAAATGCTATGATGGAAAAACATGGCTCAAAAACATTATTTTTAATTTTTTTTATTTATATGTATGTATGTTTGTATGAGTCGATTACTATATACTTATTTATTTACTTAATTTAAACAGTACCCCATTTTTAATTTCTTTCTCGTTTATTTGATTATCCACCAGCGACCAATCAAAATTCAGTCCACTGACCGACCCGCCTATATATAAGCCACCGTATATATATGCCATATGCATCTCATATTTATCCGATTTTTGTAACTCTCTCTCCTTGTTCAAAATACTCTTTCACTTTAAATGGTGTAAAACAGCTTTGGTAGTTTTGGCTAATGTAGTGATATTATTATTATGCATCCGGTATATTATTATTATTATTGAATTATTTTATTATTTTCTGATATCATTTCTCTGATCTTCGCCCCCTCTCTCTCTCTCCTGTCTGTGCCTGTGTCTCTCTTCTTTATCTGTCTGTCTGTCTGTTTGTATGTATGTCTGTCTGTCTGTCTCTCTCTTCTCTCCTTATACAAGGACAAAGGCAAAAATCCAAATAAATAGATGATTGATAATAGACTATTTTTTTTCACTATTAGCTTACAATTTTTCCCTTTGGCCGAAGTATTATTCTTTAGATTTCCATTGCACTCTCTTAAATGTCTGTTTTGTTAAATATGATGACAAAACATCAAGTAAAATTAATGATGGAAAAACATGGCGTCAAAAACATCTATTATCCTTTTTTTTTAGTCAACCAATGAGTAAAATTCTAGTGCACATTTAGGGTTTTATTTACTAAAAACATAAAAAGTACCCTAGATTTTAATTTCTTTCTTATTTATTTCATTATCCACCAGCGAATAATCAAAATTCAGTCCACTGACCGACCCGCCTAATAATAATAATAATTATTATTATTATGCTATGTATGCCTCTGTGATATGCATCTCAATTTATCCAATTTTTGTAACTCTTAGTAAAGACTCTAACAATTAAATGTTGTAGAAACAGCTATTACTTTCAATACTCTTATTATTATTATTATTATTATTATTATTATTATTATTATTATTATTATTATTATTATTATTATTATTATGAGGCATATTGTTCCCAGTAGTTATCTGTCATGAAGGATTGGTTAATATTCCCCAAATATCTTCAACCCTGTCCTAATTTTCAAGATCACAGTTCAATTTCAAGGTCTACGCATTAAAACATAATAATTGTTATTAGTACTACAATCCAAAATGGCTAATATTATTATTGTTTAGAAAACGGACCCTATTCTCATGGAACAAGACCACCACAGGGGCCACTGACTAGAGATTCCAGCTTCCAAAGAATATTATGGTGTTCATTTGAAAGAAATCACGGGAGGTAACAGGAATAACAGAAAGAGGAGATCACTTATTAAAAAAGAAAAAAAAAACAAATAAATAAATATTTAAAAATGTAAGTAAATGATTAAAACTGTTAAAATACAAAGAGAATAAAAAAGTAAGTAAATTATCAAAAGTGCAAGGAGACATTCACACACAAGAAAACCGAAATAATGTTGCACAGAATGAGCACATGCAGCTGGAATATTGCAAAAACAAACGTGAAAGAACAACAGCTGAACTGTGTAAGAACTTAGAGATCTCATTCAACTCCAGCGATGTGCAAAGACAGAATGAATATTCTTAGGCAGTAATGAAGTAATGCTTCTCTAAGTTGGTCAATGTCCTCAGGAAGTAATGCTTCTCTAATTTGGCAAAGCACGAAAACTATATTTAAGGAATAATTTCCGCAGCTCTGCCCCCGTGTTGCAACTCCGACACAGAAGTGACAAATGGAAGTTATTCAATTAAACTGAACAATAGGCTTCCGAAGTTGTCATTTTTACTTTTACAGAGGATATAAGTTGAGTTGTTTCCAGACGTCATTTGAATTCTGCTGGACGACCCCATTCAGACGAGACGAGGGACCTCTCGTGGAAATAGTTGAAAAACAAACTTTTTTTCCCCATAGCTTTATGTTCTAGTATTATTTTATTTTATTAAATCACTCAGTCATTCATCGATTCTAAACTGTTACCAGATGAAGTTTTAATATCTTTCTTACCTCAATCACGAAAGGAAAAACTTCACCCGTTTCGCTGAAGACAAGAACGCGCGAGAGAGGAGAGAAAGTTCAGTTCATGTCAAGAGACCTGTCCTTATCATTAGACCTCTTCTGTTATGTTCTCGCATTTTTTATATTAAATCACTCAGCCATTCATCCATACTTAATTGTCACCAGATGAGGTTTTAATATCGTTCTTACCTTAATCACAAAAGAAAAAAACGTTTTACTGAAGTCAAGAACGCGAAAAAAAAGTAAATTCACTTCAAGAAGCCTTTCCTGATCATTAGACCTATCTTCTCTTAGACGAAGCAACGCAGAAACCTCTGATATAATTTCGCCTTTATTTAGTCAGAAATTAAAAAAAAAAAACGAAAAATGGCCAAGGGTTGTTCAACTGAATTCTTCACATTCAGTGAATGAGAATAGACGCAAGGAATGCACCCGATTATTCTGACCTAAATGTTATGGAAATTTATTGAAAAGTGAACTGAGGAGACTAAGAAAAATTTTTGTAAAAAACTGCGCCAAGTCTTCACTTTTCCCCTGACATTATTTTTAATGTATTTATACACAGCGCATGTTTGCAGAGAAATAGATAAGGTATAAGGTACCAATACCACATTATTAAATAGACTTTAAGCTTACTAATACCAAGCAGCTTTTGTAGCATATCGTCTATGGTAGCATTTATTTCCTTCAATTCAAAAAATTGGATAAAAACTGAGAAAAGTCGATATCTATATCCCTTAAATTCTATATATATATGTATACACATATATATATATATATATATATATATATATATATATATATATATATATATATATATATATATATATATATATATATATATATATATATATATATATATATATATATATATATATATATATATATATATATATATATATATATATATATATATATATATATATAGAGAGAGAGAGAGAGAGAGAGAGAGAGAGAGAGAGAGAGAGAGAGAGAGAGAGAGAGATCTCTGAACGATTATGGATAAATTACATAATGAAAATAAACAGAGAACAAGAATATAAGAGGCAGCAAATGAATATCATTTTCTTTTACTCTAAACATCAATTTTTCATTTATGCCAAAAAAGAGAAAATTGATAATAAATTTTGTATAAATCTAGGAAAACTAAAACGTTCTAAAATTGTGAAAATGTGTTTCTTCGCTATTTGGATTTACCTGTCTGTAAATGTGCACTGCATAATTTATACCTTACTGTGTACTGTATACTGACCGTGAAAATTTAAAGGCGAGAAAATGGGAGAATTGTCGAATCTCTGAAAACTGTTTCTTGCGTCTCTCCTCTCGCTCACTGAACATCCCTTTTGCTTCTTTTATGGTGTAAGAATTTAATTGAACACACCCTCGGTGCTTTTATGTTCATCCCTTTTATATTCTTTTTTATATATATATATGTATGTATATATATATATATATATATATATATATATATATATATATATATATATATATATATATATATATATATATATATATATATATATATATATATATATATATATATATATATATATATATATATATATATATATATCTGCACGTGATAGTTAAACAGTCAACCCAAAGAGTCAAATAGCTATAAAGAAAAAACTCTCAGTGATTTAATCTCTTGAGGGAAATCTCTGGATGTTTAATTTCTACACTTCTCCGAGTTCAGCTTTAGTACAACTGCCTTCTGTGTTCCCTCGGGATGTCCTCCTTGCTGGCAGTTTTAGTCTTCTGAATAGGAAACTATTGTGCCGGCTTTGTCTGTCCGTCCGTGCAACTTCTGTCCGCCCTCAGTCTTAAAAACTACTGAGGCTAAAGGGTTGCAAATTGGTATGTTGATCATCAACCTCCAATCATCAAATTGCAGCCCTCTAGCCTCAGTAGTTTTTATTTTATTTAAGGTTAAAGCTAGCCATAATCGTGCATCTGGCAACGTTATAGGACTGTCCACCACCGGGCCGTGGTTAAAGTTTCATGAGCCGCGGCTCATACAGCATTATACCGAGACCACCGAAAGATAGATCTATTTTTGGTGGCCTTGATTATACGCTCTCCTGAAAACTCCATTGCGCCGAAGAAACTTCCGCGCATTTTTATTCGTTTGAGAGTCCCCGCAATCCTCACTTCTCCCTCACCGCAGGAGACAAAGCTTTCTGGTCCAAATACCTGCTAGATGTTTTGGAAGGCTGAATCTGAATTGGGATTATAATTATCCTTATCAGGATTCTCTCTCTCTCTCTCTCTCTCTCTCTCTCTCTCTCTCTCTCTCTCTCTCTCAAAAGACAGTTAAACCACTATCTTGAATCTACGTTGGGCTTATAGTTATCCTTTTCAGGATTCTCTCTCTCTCTCTCTCTCAAGACAAGTAAATCACTGTCTAGACAATTTAATTCATGATTTTAAATTGGCTCCCCATAATCTCATATCTCTTAGTTCTTTGCCTTCTCAAATAACTTGACCAGCTTTTGCTAACTAAGGAATATCTGTTTTCAGATAACCCTGAATAGTCACCTACAGCTACACCCAAAAAATAATTTTAGATAATTCTAAATCACGATTACGATTTTTAAAAAGTTTCATCATAAAAGTGAAATCATTTGACCATCGGGATAACCGTAAAAGAGAGAGAGAGAGAGAGAGAGAGAGAGAGAGAGAGAGAGAGAGAGAGAGAGAGAGAGAGAGAGAATCCTTTCGAAAATACGATATGCAGAAACTTTCATAATAAAGTTGTTTTTCCTTCGTCCCGTCCTGGGGAGGAATGTCATGAGAACTCTCGGCTGAGATTCTTTCTCAAGTGAGAATTATAATGATCTCATATTCAATTTAGCTATTTCTAAGCTTTTTCTTTTTCACTAAAGTTCTTTCCCGATAAGTTTTATTCCGGCAGTGATTTTATTTTTATTTTTATTTCCGCTAATGCTTTCTGATTCTGCTTGTGATAATTTTAATTGGCAAGAGGTTATATTAGTTATATATATGATGTATTTATGTGTATAATGTATATATAAATATGTATATACATACATAATATATAATATACAAATATATACATACATACATACATACACACACACACACACACACACACACACATATATATATATATATATAGAAGTAGCCTATATATATATATATATATATATATATATATATATATATATATATATATATATATATATATATATATATATATATATATATATATATATATATATATATATATATATATATATATATATATATATATATATATATATATATATATATATATATATATATATATATATATATATATATATATATATATATATATATATATATATATATATATATATATATATATATATGAAACAGAGGCTTACTATATCCGTCCGTTCACAGCAATAAGGAGTGATTTCAAGTCGGGCGTATCAATTTTGTATGCTGTGTATAAATGTGTATGATATGTGTCATATAAATGAGGGGAATGTATAGGAAGAATAGCAAGTTACACTTGAGTAATTTAGGCTTTCAAAATAGCATGGATTCTACTTTAAGCACGCTTCCGTTAGCAATTATATATCTGGATAAAGTTTAACCTCTCCTAAATATTGCAAGCGGAGCATTTCAACAGAATATCTAATTCCCTCTCATTTAGAGACTGCAAAGAAGACCAGATCTTCCTGAAAAGATTCTGAATTGGCTTTTTGAATTCAATTCTTGCAGCATCAATCGGAACCGAGAGATGCTGCCTTATAGAAGGAAAAGCTTCCCATTCGTCAACAGAATTTTCTAATAAGTATAAATCTTTCAATCATGAATTCCGAGGCACAAAAGGACTTTCATTCATAATGGATTCAAATCGGAATTGGTCGACGTTCATCCGACGAAATTAACCTCATTCCCGATAAGTTTCATGACGATTGGGAACCAATTTTTTTTTGGGGATATTCTTCATCCGTAAGACTAAACTAAAATTGGAATTCCTGAATATATATAAATAAGTCGGTTCTCTCAGTAATTGCTCATTGTATTTCAAAGCGCACGATCGCAAATTCATGGATTTGGAGGATGGTCTAAAGCTATTCAGTAAATTCGCTCTAAAACTTTATTTTTTCCAAAGGGTATAAAAAGCGACACACTAATTCCATTGACTGAAGGCTGACATTTCAAACTGACAAATGTGTATTCACATATACGTTAGAAAAAGTACTGGTGGATTCTTTAATCTAACTATTATGAAGACTGGAATTGGAACTTAAAATTTATGCCAAGGGCCAAGCGCTGGGACCTATGAGGTCATTCAGAGCTGAAAATACTGTTGAAACAATTGTTAGGGGAGGGTGGAAAGGAAGGTGGAAGAAAGAGAGTACGAACGGAGGTACGGTAAAGAGAATGAAAGGAGTTGCAGCCAGGGGCAGAAGGGATGCTGCAAAGAAACTTACGTAACGCCTACAGTGCAATGCGTGAGGTGCACTGACGACACTACCACCCTTCTTAGTTGAGATATCAGTCCTTTAGACAATATTGACAGATGAAAACAGAGCGGGTCACTGCCGCTAAATCTGTCATTCACTGAGAGAGAAACATCTGACAGTTCGATGTCTTCCATCAACTTCCATCTCCCCTTGCACATTCCAATAATGAGAAGGACGGAATTCCGTCACGGGCATGCGCTATGCCTGCTTATTGAAATATTCTTCTTCTTCTTCTTCTTCTTCTTCTTCTTCTTCTTCTTCTTCTTCTTCTTCTTCTTCTTCAGGGTGCATTGACGTCGGCCATTTCCCCCTTCAATAGCTGTCACGGGACTGGAAGCATCGATACAAATCCTGTCATTTGGGGAATGATAACAGGTCTGAGACGTGTCTGTGTCTTGCAACGTTCCCTATTGCTGATGCTGCTGCTTTTGGGGAGACAGATATTAGGGTCAGAGAGAGAGAGAGAGAGAGAGAGAGAGAGAGAGAGAGAGAGAGAGAGAGAGAGAGAGAGAGAGAGAGAGAGGATTGGAAAATATGATGTTGATTCTTGCGCGTTGTAAAGCTATGATGTTGATTCTTGCGCGTTGTATACTGTTTGAAATTTATGTGACAGCTATATTTCAGTATATATATATGTTATATATATAATTATAAGGCGATACTGTTTGTAAATATATATATATATATATATATATATATATATATATATATATATATATATATATATATATATATATATATATATATATATATATATATATATATATATATATATATATATATATATATATATATATATATATATATATATATATATATATATATATATATATATATATATATATATATATATATATATATATATATATATATATATCATTCATTTCTAAAAGATCAACTCGCAACTGGTACAAAAATATTCTTACTATAATAACACAAAAACACCTTTTGGTGGTCTCGGTATAATGCTGTATCAGCCGCGGCCCATGAAACTTTACCACGACCCGGTGGTAGCCTATCCTATATCGTCGCCAGAAGCACGATTATGGCTAACTTTGACCTTAAATAAAATAAAAACTACCAATTTGCAGAACTCTAGCCTCAGTAGTTTTTAAGATCTGAGGGCGGACAGAAAAAGTGCGGACGGACAGACAAAGCCGGCACAACAGTTTTCTTTTACAGAACACTAAAAAAAAACTCAAAGCACAAATATCATTTAGAATCATATATTTATGACCCTTTAAAACTTTCCTGAAAATATTCAGTCTGAATAAAAGGCGGGAATAAAACCCACGATGAGCATCAAAGAAAGCCGAAACGAATGGTAAAACACTGTTACGAGGCTTTCACAGCAGAGCACAGAAATAGGTTTTGGTGAAAACTCGGCTCCTAAATTCAAATTGCACGACGAAGTAAAAGATGCAAAACGGAAATGAATGAAATTTCGCTACGCAATGCAACACTGCAGCGAATCATACCAGGTTGCATAACACAAACAAAAACAATTTTTGCTACGTAATGGAATAGTGCAACAAATAGAATTAGAATGCACAAACACACAAACACAAACAAAAAAAAAATTGCTACTTAATGCAACAATGCAACAAAAAGAATCAGGATGCATAAAATACACACACAAACAAAAACAAAAACACGTTTCGCTACGCAGTGCAACAATGCAACAAATAAAAGCAGGATGCATTAAAACACACACAAATAAACAAACAAACAAACAAACAAAAAAACACGTAGAAACCCCAATGAAAAAAGGAAAACAAAAAGTTGCGAAAAGTTAGCCCCGTGGGGAAAAGGATTGCGACTCTACAAAATAAGTTTATCGAAATACATGAATATGCGATGTACGCCCTAGAAATTGTAGAGAGAAACATGGAAATGTATATTTAAGCTCCAGTGGCCAACATTCATTTTGGATTCGTAGAATCCTGGTCCTGACACCTTGTTGCCAAACAAAAATGTAAAAAAAAAAAAAGTTACCTGAAATGGAAAAAGTTCACTGATAAGCAGAGTCAAAAAGTTTTTGCGCATTTTAATATTATTACTGCAGCATTATTTCAACCGCCAGTTGCAGAAACTAAAAATAAGGAAGGTTCAAAAGCATTTTAGAAATATATTCATAAAAAAACAGTGAATAAAAAACAAAAATGTGACACAGAACAGTAATACGAGCACATTCAAATTTTATGATTACAAAGCGCAGTCCAGTTTTGCACTTTACGGAACAGGTGTTTATACTAACTTGACGCAACCCGTACTTCATAACACACGAATATCACACGCACCTGCTACAACCCAGTGTCCCTCCCAAAAAACAAAATCCAATGGTTGAAGTTTATGCATAATCATCCCCCCAAAGAAAAAATAATAAAAAAAAGATTGCCTAATACTAACATTCACACAGAAAACAAGATTCCTTGTCCCCTTCTACGCTTGTAATAATTTCAGAAACTAGAAAAAACCAAAAATGAACACCTGTTTCAATGTCCCCACACTGAAGAGGGAGCATGACGCTCCGAAATTATATTTGCTTTTGAAAATGGCCGTTCTCCAATTCATGTATTTTTTCTCAATTGTCAAAGGTCGACATTGACCTGTTATCATAATGAGTTCAGTGCTACCAGAATCATGTGGTGAGATTGGGGTGTGTTCTTTTGGCTGGTCAGTGAGTTGCTGAAAAGCGTTACCTTACCTTTGAAAGAAGCAGAGCTCTTGGTCACAACTGCCTCAGTTTAGAAGCCCTTTTTCCTTTAGTAACGAGCCATGGCAAACTGTCTCAGCTCCTCAATGAATCCTTGGCCAAGTTTTCCTTGAAGGATTCAGGACGAGAGTCCTTTGGGAGAATCATAATAATAGGTGGTACCTCTTCATCCCTGGGGTGACTGCTAAGCCGCGAAACATCCTCCCGTCACCTGTGGGAATACAGAGACAGAGTGAAGGCTTTATTAGGGGGAAAATAACAGGATTATTTTTGCAGGTTTTATATTATAAATTACTAATTATTTGCATTATAATTATTTGTTATCATTATTATGAATATGATTAAATGAGTGGATATGTACATAAAACAGATGAGTCTCGCCACATATTTTTTTTACACAAACACACATACACATATACATACATATAAATTTTTAGACACGTGTGAATAGTGGGATAATATAGTGATTGACAGGAAAAATATTCTACAAGTATACTTTTCCGGGAGCTACAGTCTTCTTGTAGCTTCAAATACACCTTGAAGTTTTTTCCCCTGTTACTGAAAACAGATAATCTTTGTTCTTGATTTCATGTAACGTCTGTTCTTCCGTTACTTAGAGGTCAACCCACACGTGACCACAAGTGGAAAGAAGGGCACAGATAATTGAATAACTGAATGGAATAGAATCAGGCTGATACAAGTAAAGAAAATTATGTGAATATGCAAAATTTACCGCATCCATTTATTCTTTAGCAGAAACACCGTAGTGGTTAAATCATCAAATAACTACTGCTTATTCTATGACCCTGTAATCATTTCCTCTCGCGTGAAACGGGCTAAGTGGCACATGACCTTTGCAGAACCTTGCAGAGCTGTCATCATTTCTACCCTCCTGCAGTTCACATTATGAACGAAACATTGCAGTTTCCAAGGCGGTTCTTGTTACCAGATGGGGGAATATTTCCTCAGCTTTTATTATCTTTTAATCCTCTAATTTAGTTCGGTCAGTTGGGAGAGACAAAAATGAAAATTAGGCTGCACGATATTTAGGTCTATATCTCATTGGAAAATTATGATTCATTCTTTTTAATATTCTTCAAGCGTTAAAGACTATTAAGAATTACCATTTTCAATGTTTATCTTGCATTTTATGAGTCTCTCTCTCTCTCTCTCTCTCTCTCTCTCTCTCTCTCTCTCTCTCTCTCTCTCTCTCTCTCTCTCTCAAAGTTAAAAATGAACTCATCGTTAACGCTTCCTTCATAAAGTCATTTCGCTGTGAACTTCACAACATGAGATGCTTCATAAAGAAAGAAAATATTACCTTGACGTTTTCATTAACTAAACATAAATTATAGATTTAATTTTATAGATATGAAATATAATTAGTTTATTCGTCAATGCTGAAGTTTCTTGGACGTTAATGAGGACTTTCAATAAAGTGGACTTTGGGGGAAATGAAATCAGTTGTGTTTCACCCTGCATTAATTAACTCAGGACTTACAAACTAAAGTTCTGTATAGTTCAATCTTCACTAATTTAAAGTTACTGGCAGAGAATTAAAATGTTTTAAAATACTCGGCTTCCTGTATTTTCAGATCCTCTCCTAAACAGAAGCAATGCTCTGTGTCAAATTTTCTTTATTTGATATATCAAGACAAACATGACATTTCCCACCTCTGCTACCATTTTAGTTTAAGGAATGAAGAAAATATTTATTCAAAGACGTTTAAACTTTTGAATTATTTGGCTTTAAGCTTTTGGATTATTTCTATTCAACCTTTTGAATTATTTCTTATTACCTATGTAGAGCTTTCTTCAGCAACTAATCCTCACCTTTTCACTGCACCATGAAACTGTTTAACATTCACTGAGCTGCCCATTCTAATATCTCTCTCTCTCTCTCTCTCTCTCTCTCTCTCTCTCTGATATTATGGAAGCGATTTTGAAGTTCAGTTTGCTGACTTCATTGTCAAATGAACTTATGGTATTACTATAGGAGTTTTTGAAGTTCAGTTTCCCCATAAAATAAGGAAGCCTTTATCACTTTCTCCTCATTGTGATAAAGTGGTGTAACACAGACACATATATATATGCATATATATGTATATGTGTATATATACATATATATACCTATATTTTGAATGACCTTTAAAAGAATTAATATTTGTAGAAATATCCATGGCACCGGAGGCAGATGTGGATATATTGCATTACTTTATAACTCGTGCAGCCACTGTTTGTTCATAAAATCCATTTCTTTTTCTGTAAACAAAACAAACAGAATATTGCAATGGGTTAGCTTTAATTATAATCTGCGGACGTAAAAATCATTTTAATTTAAATCTTGCTTTCTGACTGGCTGGTAGGCTGATTCAGTGGCCTGTATTTCGGGGCTCATTACCTCTCTCTCTCTCTCTCTCTCTCTCTCTCTCTCTCTCTCTCTCTCTCTCTCGTTGTGTTTCTGAACAGGGGAATAGCTGTTGTTGACGTAAATATGATTATATTTTGTTTCCATCATTAATATTTACTTTTCCAGTTATTTCTTGTATATAGATACTCTCTCTCTCTCTCTCTCTCTCTCTCTCTCTCTCTCTCTCTCTCTCTCTCTCTCTCTCTCGTTGTGAACAGAGGATTCAGCCATTAATCCATTGCCTTTTCTATCTTCCCACCCCGACAGCTGCAAAATTTTACAATAGTTTTAAAAGCTAACATATAGGAGGGTACAGCCATTTAACACAAATATCATGGTTCCAAAAAATTCACTAATAACAAATTTCACAGACCTGGATGATTTTATGGGAACACACAGGCTCCAGAGAGAGCCAGAAAGGCCCAGAGCCGCCATGTGTCCAGCTCAGTTGTTACTGAGAGGTTTCCATGCCTCCCCAAATTTAAATCTGTAAGCCAAGGCGGGCTATGAAGCTTTTGTTTTGGAGTCATGCTGCTCAGTCAAATCTGTGCCTTGAATCTCCATTCTATTAAAATGCAGTTCCACTGAAAATCTACTGAATTATTGGCTGAAACAGCCGTCAGCTTAGGAGTGAATAACTATGGAAACATAGTTGCTATTTTACTTTATTCCCTCGAGATTTCAGCTTCGAAGGTTGGGGATGCTGGAAATGCAGTAAGAATACAGAGACCACATCTACATTGATTTGATAAAAATAAAAGAAAGACTGTGCCAGAAAATAATGCATATATATATACATATAGTGTATATATATATATATATATATATATATATATATATATATATATATATATATATATATATATATATATATATATATATATATATATATATATCAAGTACCTGGTTATACAAACTAATCTCAAGATTCAAAAATATACCTCACTTCAGCCAGATACCTGAACTCTCATAACATTAATTGTTACGACTGAATACTCTAAAGGTAACAGTAATCCCTTAAGAAAAAACTGGCATCAACCACTTGAAAAATCAAACTAAGTCTATCAGAATATGTGTGAGGTATCAAAAATTAAACTAGAAATATTCTAATAAGGCATCACTCCATCAAAAACTCTAACTGTCTCCTGGTCTTAATTCACTTTAGGACTAAAGGAACAAAACATGTTTATCACTTTGCCTTATGCACACACAATCAATCCTATTCACTGGTGATCAATAAATGAAACACTGTTTTCTAAAAATGTTAAATACAAAAATTTATTTTCAAATTCAAAGTGTATAACTAGAATTCACAATTAATTAGAATTCACAATCTGAGAAATTTATTATTAATCGAAAATAACACAACACTTAATCAATTCTTGAATTAAATTATGAAACAAAACTAATTCTTTATCAAGCTTTTTCTTAATCAAGCAAAATTTAAACTTTCAAGAATTACTTCAAGATTTAAAAAGAAAATCTTAACACATGAGATATCAAAATCAAATATGCAATGTTAAATTACGTATGCAATGTTAAATTATTACCAGAAATCTTTAAAATGCTATGTAAATAAATGTTACAACACCAACACAAAAAAATGTGAAAATATAAAGAGATTGGAAAATCACACAAAATACACATAAGATTTATCAATAATGATTTCACTTGTTCAAAATTTCCAAACTATCATACCATGGTATCAATAAGTAAAATTTCACGTTACCTACACAACTTAAGGAAAACCTCTGTAAATCACTTGATGAGCTGCGTTACTCAAAACACACTTTCTTACCAGGCGCCGTTACAACTAAATAACTTTGCTAAATTCAGATCTCAAAAGTTAATGTTAATATGTGACCACAAAAAATTACGTTAAAAGTAATCTCTTCAATTAGGAATGAGAAGAGAGCAACAATTCGACTGGTCAAATCAGAATGAAACAAATTTTAGGATTCCAGTAATACAAACAATTAGATGTCATTAAAGCATTTTGGGTACGAGATACAAATGTTCTAGAAGCAGGGAAGTGACGTCATTAAAGCTGGAAGTTATATTAAAAGCTCTGTGGAAGACGGTAACCAAGGAATTTAATTTAAAGTTAAAACAGCAATGGCTATAAAAATTCAAACCTAGACCGGTTTGGTTTTAATAATAAATAACTTTTTTATACAAATACTTTCGAGACAATTGTTACCCTTCCAGACTTTTTTATACATATTTAAATAAATTTCTGAATGATAAATATATACCTGAATTACAAATCCTACAGTTCCTAAGATTCCAGTCTCCCTATGATCCACGATAAGTCTTTTTTACAACACTTTGAATAACCTCAACAGTATACCAGATTGATTCCAATCCTCTTAATATCAAATCAATATTCCAGTACAAAGATTTAGCCCTCTTATGATATCAAGCATCGTCTATTTATTTGCTTGCCAGGGAAATACGGCGTGGGCGCCTTTGAAAGTGTTTGATTGTCATAGGGGGCAAAGCTGAGTCAAACTATCTAATCCAGAGTTTCAAATCGAGAACACGCCAAAAGATTTTGATTATAGAAATTTTAAAATACTTTCCAAAGTCCCCAGTTATTCAGGGTAAATCTTGTTTTATTAAACTACTAGTACCAAGATTGAACAACCAAACTACCTCAACAACTCTGTACCTGACGTGAGTTTACCTGTCTTTCTTTGTTTATGTCACTTTTTTATACTCCGTGCAAACGGTAACGGTCTTCTTAATTTTGTCTTTCTTTTGTATAACTTTTCTTTATATTCTGACTGTAATTTTAAGTAAATCTGATTTTATATTTATATTTTACTTATTCCAGCTTTGATAATGAGACAGATGTCTTGAAACATACAAAATAAAATGCCATTATGGACACGATAATAAGTCCTGAATAAGCCACCTACCCTCTCAGCTATATATATATATATATATATATATATATATATATATATATATATATATATATATATATATATATATATATATATATATATATATACATATATATATATATATATATATATATATCAGTGTTGCTTTTCTAAAAGCAGCTCTGATTCTTTTGCACTGCATTGCATTCAATATTCTTTTTTCATAGGAGAGCGAATCAATGGCTGGGCAGCAGACGTGACACACAACGCGGAAGGGGAAGCATTTGATTGCATACAAATGAAAACGCGTATTTCTCTCAGGGGTGAAAGTCCGCGAAATGGAAAGATTGATAAACTTACATTCAGTAAATTTTACAGTCAAACATCTCTTCCTGTTTGAAAGGGATGTTTGCCATAGACAACGTAGAGAAAAGAATGATAGAAAATAAATCCTGTGCATCTGTGGTTTTAAATGACTGATAGGGGAACCGGATGGTTAAAATCTATGACCTCAAATATCAAGGTCATTTAAATATTCTTTTCAGATCACTGCATGAGTTCACTGCTGCCAATGACTTTCTCATTTAATCACCTATGAACATCAAGTTAAGGTTTGTCATTCCTACAGGATTTTGATAAGGGAATTGATTAAACTATAACCTACCGTTTATTGAAAGTAATAAGAAACTTCGCTAAGTCATGCACAAAGTTTATCTTCAACAGAATCAACGATTATTGAGATCTAGAGAATAACTACCACGTCACTGAAGAGTGAAATTCGATTATTTTATAATGCGTGTCCGTGTTTATATATATATATATATATATATATATATATATATATATATATATATATATATATATATATAATATATATATATGTATATATATATGTATATATATATCAATCGTATATTATATACACAAGCATTATCCAAATATAATTGTAGCTCAGTGTGTGTGTGTGTGTGTGTGTGTGTGTCGTCGTTTTTATATATACATATATATTATATATATATCCAAATATATATAATTGTAGCTCAGTATATTATGTGTGTGTGTATATATATAAATTTACATTCAGCCATTCAGTACCTAAGATAGTGCAAAGAGTGGGTTGGAGTGGTTGGACAGCAAGATAAAAAAATCGAGAAAATGCATGAGAAGTCCAAAGATCTAAAGATGGAACTGGGTGAAAACCCTACGGTTGCACTAATGAGTAAAAATTAGAGGTGTTGGACAGCCAGAGTAAAGAAAGGAAGTAGGAATGGAAGAAAAGAAAAAAGCCAAAAAGTGGGTACAGATAGGGGATGAAGGGACGCTACAAACGCCGTTTAGTA
>NC_089749.1:58805353-58809419 GCF_040412425.1 Macrobrachium rosenbergii | reverse complement strand
TCATTGCCAGGCGAAAGGGTCTGCTGTCCTCAGCACTCATGAGGCTAGTCTTCAGGGACTGGAAAAGTGCTCTTTGAAATGACACCCATGTCATTTTCTCCATGCCAAATATACCACAGCACATGGAGCCAAACCATCATCAATTAAAGCAAATACACAGATGTTCTTGTCGTTGCATCAGTGCTTTCTCCATTCCACAATCTGAAGGGCTAGAGAAGCTATGGGTGGCATTTGGCCAAGGCCAGAGCCTATGGATTTGTGCATCTCCTCCTGTAACTCTCTGGGCCAGGAGGAAAGGTGAATTCATGCTTTTCTTCCATTGTAACTTTCCAGGCTGTGATAT
Source organism: Macrobrachium rosenbergii (assembly GCF_040412425.1). Lineage (NCBI taxonomy): Eukaryota > Metazoa > Arthropoda > Malacostraca > Decapoda > Palaemonidae > Macrobrachium > Macrobrachium rosenbergii. Next base: position 58,809,076 of record NC_089749.1, on the reverse strand, counting down.
TTAGTGTCAGCCTTCGGAACAGGGGCAAGAAGACCGCCTGGCAGACATGGAACATCTTTTTATGGGCCTTCTGTTTTCTCCAAACTGAGTCATATACCCTCTCAGATGGAAGATATATATATATATATCCTGGATTTGTCATACTTATGTATGAAAGATCCAGCACTATGGCACTGTGGATATATATAGACTTGATATGTTTGCCATAAAACAAAGGGCATATGAGGCCATTCCACCAACCAGGAGCTCTCCTCCAACACACCAAGCATGCTATCAGGCTGGTTATATATGGGGCAGGCCACTGTGTCAGCCACAGCCAGAGAACCCTGCTGAGTGGGGATGGCAAAGTCTGGTGAAGCATGGCAAGTCCTCTGGACAACCAACTTCTTTCTTGGAAGGCAGTTGCCAACAAAGCAAATGTGGATAAAGCAGGCTGTCGGGAAAGGTGCAAGTGCTACAAGCTGGGTCTTTCAATTGAAAGACCTGTGCACTTCAAATGTGAGTCTAGATAAATTTTGCCCTCTCTTGTATGTAGATTATCTCTCTCTCTATCCAACGTGTCATGCTATGCCTATTCTTATCCTCTATAATATTCAAATATGTATATTGAGATATATATATATATATATATATATATATATATATATATATTTATATATCTATTTCTTTTTATATTATATAGTCTTAGACACAATGTTGTATATATATATATATTACTATTATATAGTTGATAAATATATATTATTAAACTGTCTATCATATGAATATACCATTAAATAAAAACATATGTTGTATCTCTATGTTGCTGTGTGCTGTGGATGTGAAAAAACTTTTATGGCAACCACGACCATCTTGGTTTTAAATTCATTTCAATCATTTCAATAAAATTTGGTATGGAACATTTTTCCTCCTAAAAGTCGAGGTTTAAAAAAAAAAAACTGGCATATTTCAATAGATGACTCTTGCCCACTTCTTCCAAATCTCAACCTAGATGGCGGCCATTTTGAAAAATTTTGCCGCTATCTTGGTCTTTTACCTTTATAATAATAATTTAATAATAATAATAATAATCTTAATAATAATAATAATAAAATTTCATGCTTGTTTCACTATCTGAACGATTTTTACATAAATCTGCTGACTCAATAAATGTGTTTTCCTTCTCTTCACCATAGTTGCATTATGCATCTGTGTCCGGCTGGGAATTAGGCGAGAGGAATGTGGCTGCTCCATTCTGCTGTCAGTCTCTTGCCCCCGTTAAAGCTTCCACTGGTTCCAGTCTTCTTCTTCTTCTTCTTTTTCGGTTTTTCATAGCTTTCTACGCGTCTCAGTTGTACATCCCTGCTTGAATACTTTAAGGAATGTTCGATTGAGATATATGAATGACACTATCAATCTTTCCATTTCTAAAACTTTGGAACCTATAGAAATACTGAAATACAGGGTTTTCATTTTCAATTGCAATCAAATGCTTCCTGGGTCCGATCATGATGTCTGCTGCCCAGCCATTGATTCGCTGATCGTATGAAAAAGAATGTTGAATGCAATGCAATGCATAAGGCTGCAAAAGAATCAGTGCTGCTTTTCTCTCTACTCTGTTCATATATATATATATATATATATATATATATATATATATATATATATATATATATATATATATATATATATATATATATATATATATATATATATATATATATATATATATATATATATATATATATATATATATATATATATATATATATATATTTATATATATATATATAAATATCACCTCAGTCGGTTTTATTCTTTATTCCCTATATTTATGTATTTATCTACAGTATATTTAACTTGTCTATATCAGCCTTGGAGGAATGCATGGGTGTGTGTGTGTGTGTGTGTGTGTGTGTTCAAAAGACCATTTCCATCCAGCGACCACAGGCCCATAATTTCTCTCATTTCATTCTTGGAAATTTCTTCCCTCTCTTACTTTTCCCATCTCCTCATTTTCATTTTCTGTCTTTTCATGGCTAAATTCCTGTTTCTTCTCCAAAAAATTCTCCTCCTATTTTCTCTTTCGGTGTTTTATCTATCATAGTTTTTACCTTTATCAATAATAATAATAATAATAATACTCAAAATAACAATAATAAATTTTAATAATCTTATTTAGCTTATGACATTTGGATAAATAATTAGGGATGCAAATAAGGTGCTTATGAATCTCTTCACTTTCAAAATCATTCGTTTTAGATGGACCCTTTCACCCTCATTCAGAACAGTGTGGTGCACTGCAGGCATTACTTATAGGTGTTTGTAGGTCACTTAGCCACCTTTCCTGCACCCACTCATCAGCCTTTTACTTGACCTCCATTTCCTAGGCTTCCATATCACTCTGCTGTCCAACACCTCTAATTTTTGCTCATTAGTGCAACTGTGAGGTTTTCTCCCAGTTCCACCTTTAGATCCTTGTACTTCATCTCATGTATTTTCTGGCATCGCTTTGTCTTGCTCTCCAACCACTCCAACTCATCTTTTCACACTCTTAGGTGCTGAATGGCCGAAAGTGCCCCCCCCCCAGTGCTTGGCGTGACGGCCTAAATTTCACATTTCATATTTCATAAGTCAGTCATTATATTATTGGTATAAACTTCCATCTTACTTGATATAATTGCCTAAAATACTTCTTACTGAAGAAGAAGAAGAAGAAGAAGAAGAAGAAGAAGAAGAAGAAGAAGAAGAAGTATCTGAAATATTTGGTTGCAACTTGTATATAGTGTTTTTGTGGGCCTTTCTGCCTTCATAATGTACTTTTGGGTTACAATATACAGCTACACATTTTATTTGAACATTTTGACACACACACACAATGGTTTATATATATATCATATATCATCTTATATATATATATATGATATATATATATAACATCTAAAATTATATGTCTTGATATATAAACATTCTATATAAATTATACTGCTTGAATAGTTAATGCCTCTAATAAGCAGTTGCCTCGAATGGTATCCATTAAGTCATTATGCTTCAAGTAGCCTCTTTTGGATATGCTTAGCCAGAAAAAATATCCAGACGGGAAATCAATTGAAGGCCTGTGAATAGCGGTTACATACCAAAAATAGTTCAATATGATCCTGACTGAATTTGTAGGTCATTGAAATTAAAATTATCATCTGATGTCTTCTGAGTGACCAGTAGATTCTACATATATATATATATATATATATAATATATATATATATATATATAAATAGTTTTCTATTTGATTTTAACATATGTCTTGTGTGTATTCCTGAAGTCACATCAGGATCGGACCCAGGTCTTTCATGAAGGCAAGTTTCTGCTTTTATTAGAAAATCTTTAATACAACTTCATTATGACTTGTATGGTCTTGGGCTTTTAAATCCTTTGGCATTTAGATTTCGAAAGACCTGGTTCGATCCTGATGCACGAAATTTATTTTTCATCCACACGTGATTGTTGTTGATTATTTCTATATATATATATTTCTATATATATATATATATATATATATATATATATATATATATATCCATTCTTATAATCAATATATATTTTTATCTAAAAACATAGTTTTTGAACAACGTTTTATCATTATTCTCTTGATCTCAATAATCACTGATTTTGCTGGAGGCAAACTTTGCACATGATCTAGCAAAGTTTTATTTTTATTTTTACTAAACGTCAGGTCACAGTTAC
>NC_089749.1:58797853-58802853 GCF_040412425.1 Macrobrachium rosenbergii | reverse complement strand
ATTTACTTCAACAACAGCAATTCCATTGTTCAAAAACACAGTGAGAGAGAGAGAGAGAGAGAGAGAGAGAGAGAGAGAGAGAGAGAGAGAGAGAGAGAGAGAGAGAGCATGATTTAAATTAAAATGAATTTTACGTCCGCAGATCATGATTAAAGCTAACCCATTGCAATATTCTGTTTGTTTTATTCACAGAAAAAGAAATGAATTTTATGAACAAACAGTGGCTGCACGAGTTATAAAGTAATGCAATATATCCACATCTGCCTCCAGTGCTCTGGATATTTCTACAAACGTTAATTGTTTTAGAAGGTCATTAAGAAATATATATATATATATATATATATATATATATATATATATATATATATATATATATATATATATATATATATATATATATATATATATATATATATATATATATATATATGAATATATATATATATATATATATAATATATATATATATATATATATATATATATATATATATATATATATATATATATATATATATATATATATATATATATATATATATATATATATATATATATATATATATATATATATATATATATATATATATATATATATGATATATATACTGTTACACTACTTCATGACAATGAAGAGACAGTGTATTATTGTATAGGCAAACTGAACTTCAAAATCGCTTCCATAATATCATAAGTCATTTAGAAACAGCCGAGAGAGAGAGATTAGAATGTTCAGTAAATGTTAAAGTTTCAAGTTACAGTGAATAAGGTGAGGATTAGTTGCTTAAGAAAGCTTGTTATAGGTAATAAGAAATCATTCAAAAGGTTGAATAGAAATAATCCAAAAGGTTAAAGTTAAATAATTCAAAAGGTTAAATGTCTTTGAATGAATATTTTCTTCATTCCTTAAAACTAAAATGGCAGCAGAGGTGGGAAATGTCATGTTTGTCTTGCTTTATCAAATATAGCAAATTTGACATCGAGCATTGCTGTACTTCTGTTTAGGAGAGGATCTCAAAATACAGGAAGCCGAGTATTTTAAAACATTTTAGTTCTCTGCCAGAATCTTTAAATGAATGAGGATTGAACTATAGAACTTTAGTTTGTAAGTCCTGAGTTAATTAATGCAGGGTGAAACACAACTGATTTCATTTCCCCCAAAGTCCAGGACTTGGTTGAAAGTCCTCATTAACGTGCAAGAAAATTCAGCATTGATGAATAAACTAATTATATTTCACATCTAGAAATTTAAATCTATACTTTGTTTTAGTTAATGAAAACGTCAAGGAAATATTTTCTTTCTTTATAAAGCATCTCATGTTGTGAAGTTCACAGCGAAATGACTTTATGAAGGAAGCGTTAAGGATGAGTTCATTTTTAACTTGCCGAGAGAGAGAGAGAGAGAGAGAGAGAGAGAGAGAGAGAGAGAGAGAGAGAGAGAGAGAGAGAGAGAGAGAGACCCTCATAAAATGCAAGATAAACATTGCAAATGGTAATTCTTAATAGTCTTTAACGCTTGAAGAATATTAAAAATAATGAATCATAATTTTCCAATGAGATATAGACCTAAATATCGTGCAGCCTAATTTTCATTTTTGTCTCTCCCAACTGACCGAACTAAATTAGAGGATGAAAAGAAAGTAAAAGCCAGGAAAATATTCCCCCATCTGGTAACAAGAACCGCGTTGGAAACTGCCATGTTTCGTTCATAATGTGAAATGCATGAGGGTAGAAATGACGACAGCTCTTCAAGGTTCTGCAAAGGTCATGTGCCACTTAGCGCCGTTTCACGCGAGAGGAAAATTCAGCGGTTTTTGCATCCGCGACAGAAAGAATGATTACAGCGTCATAGAATAAGCAGTAGTTATTTAATTATTTAACCACCACGGCGTTTCTCCTAAAGAATAAATGGTTGCTGTAAATTTTGCATATTCACATAAATTTCTTTACTTGTATCAGCCTTATTCTATTCCATTCAGTTATTCAATTATCTGTGCCCATCTTTCCACTTGTGGTTACGTGTGGGTTGACCTCTAAGTAACGGAAGAACAGACGTTACATGAAATCAAGAACAAAGATTATCTGTTTTCAGTAACAGGGGGAAAAAACTTAAAGGTGTATTTGAAGCTACAAGAAGACTGTAGCTCCCGGAGAAGGTATACTTGTAGAATATTTTTGCTGTCAAATCACTATATTATCCCACTATTCACACGTGTCTAAAAATTTATATATATGTGTATGTGTGTGTGTGTGTTGTGTAAAAAAATATGTGGCGAGACTCATCTGTTTTATGTACATATCCACTCATTTAATCATATTCTTAATAATGATAACAAATAATTATAATGCATAAGGGTAATTTATAATGTAAAATCTGCAAAAATAATCCTGTTATTTTCCCCCTAATAAAGCCTTCACTCTGTCTCTGTATTCCCACAGGTGACGGGAGGATATTTCGCAGCTTACCAGTCACCCCAGGGATGAAGAGGTACCACATTTTATTGTTTCTCCCGAAGGACTCTCGTCCTGAATCCTTCGAGGAAAACTTGGCCAAGGATTCATTGAGGAGCTGAGACAGTTTGCCATGACTCGTTACTAAAGGAAAAAAGCTTGTTAACTGAGGCATTTGTGACCAAGAGAGCTGCATCATTCAAAGGTAAGGTAACGCTTTTCAGCAACTCACTCACCAGCCAAAAGAACGCAGACAGCTCTGAACTCATTATGATAACATATCAGTATCGACTTTTGATACTTGAAAAAAAGCAAATTGGAGAACGACCATTTTCAAAAGCAAATATAATTTCGGAGCGTCATGCTCCCTCTTCAGTGTGGAGACATTAAAACCCAACGGTTCTCCAATTTTGTTTTGTTTTTTTTTTTTTTTTTTGTGTGTTGTTTTTTTTTTTTTTTTCAACTCATTATAAACGTAGAAGGGGACAAGAGAGTTTGTTTTGTGTGTGAGAATGTTAGTACTAGGCAATGTTTTTTTTTTTTTTTTTTTTGGGGGGTTGGGTATGCATAAACTTCAGCTATTTGGAGTTTTTTTTTTTTTTGGGAAGAACACTGGGTTGTAGCAAGTGCGTGTGATATCCGTGTGTTATGAAGTACGGGTTACATCAAGTTAATATAAACACCTGTTCAGTAAAGTGAAAAACTGGACTGCGCTTTGTAATCATAAAATTTTAATGTGCTCGTATTACTGTTCTGTGTCACATTCTTGTTTTTTATATACTGTTTTTTATGAATATATTTCTAAAATGCTTTGGGACCTTCCTGATATTTAGCTTCTGCAAGTGGCGGTTGGAATAATGCTGCAGTAATAATATTAAAATGCGCAAAAAATTTTTGACTCTGCTTATCAGTGAGCTTTTTCCATTTCAGGTAACTTTCTTTTTTTTACATTTTTGTTTGGCAACAAGGTGTCAGGACCAGGATTCTAGGAATCCAAAATGAATGTTGGCCACTGCAGCTTAAATGTACATTTCCATGTTTCTCTCTACAATTTCTAGGGCGTACATCGCATATTCATGTATTTCGATAAACTTATTTTGTAGAGTCGCAATCCTTTTCCCCACGGGGCTAACTTTTTCGCAACTTTTTGTTTTCCTTTTTCATTGGGGTTTCTACGTGTTTTGTTTGTTTGTTTGTTTGTTTATTTGTGTGTGTTTTTAATGCATCCTGCTTTTATTTGTTGCATTGTTGCACTGCGTAGCGAAACGTGTTTTTGTTTTTGTTTGTGTGTGTATTTTATGCATCCTGATTCTTTTTGTTGCATTGTTGCATTAAGTAGCAAAATTTTTTTTGTTTGTGTTTGTGTGTTTGTGCATTCTAATTCTATTTGTTGCACTATTCCATTACATAGCAAAAATTGTTTTTGTTTGTGTTATGCAACCTGGTATGATTCGCTGCAGTGTTGCATTGCGTAGCGAAATTTCATTCATTTCCGTTTTGCATCTTTTACTTCGTCGTGCAATTTGAATTTAGGTGCCGAGTTTTCACCAAAACCTATTTCTGTGATCTGCTGTGAAAGCCTCGTAACAATGTTTGACCATTCGTTTCGGCTTTCTTTGATGCTCATCGTGGGTTTTATTCCCGCCTTTTATTCAGACTGAATATTTTCAGGAAAGTTTTAAAGGGTCATAAATATATGATTCTAAATGATATTTGTGCTTTGAGTTTTTTTTTAGTGTTCTGTAAAAGAAAACTGTTGTGCCGGCTTTGTCTGTCCGTCCGCACTTTTTCTGTCCGCCCTCAGATCTTAAAAACTACTGAGGCTAGAGTTCTGCAAATTGGTAGTTTTTATTTTATTTAAGGTCAAAGTTAGCCATAATCGTGCTTCTGGCGACGATATAGGATAGGCTACCACCGGGTCGTGGTAAAGTTTCATGGGCCGCGGCTGATACAGCATTATACCGAGACCACCAAAAGGTGTTTTTTGTGTTATTATAGTAAGAATATTTTTGTACCAGTTGCGAGTTGATCCTTTGGAAATGCAAGGAATGATATATATATATATATATATATATATATATATATATATATATATATATATATATATATATATATATATATATATATATATATATATATATATATATATATATATATATATATATATATATATATATATATATATATATATATATATATATATATATATATATATATATATATATATATATATATATATATATATATATATATATATATATATATATATATATATATATATATATATATATATATATTACAAACAGTATATATATTATATTCAATAACACTCGCATACTGAAAGTAGCTGTCACATAAATTTCACCACTACAACGCGCAAGAATCAACATCATATTTTCCAGTCCTCTCTCTCTCTCTCTCTCTCTCTCTCTCTCTCTCTCTCTCTCTCTCTCTCTCTCTCTCTCTCTCTCTCTGACCCTAATATCTGTCTCCCCAAAAGCAGCAGCATCAGCAATAGGGAACGTTGCAAGACACAGACACATCTCAGAC